>NW_005871703.1:170470-189517 GCF_000147115.1 Myotis lucifugus | reverse complement strand
TAAAATGGGGAGCCCCTTCCATCCTGCCCCCGCCGCCCCCACGCGGTTGCCCCGGTGACACACAGAGAGGTAGTCTTTCAGCAACAGTTACACAAGGAACGGAGCAGTCTCTCCCATCAGCCCTGGCGCACAAGGACCGACACGTTTCCACTGTCGTGGCCCCTCCTGACTTTCCTCCAAACCAGGCGATGCAGGGCCTGTGGCCCCCCGGCACGCCCTCCTCAAAAACGAAGAGGGGAATGTTGCGAGGCCCGGGGACCCCAGATGGTGAAGCTTCTTTGGCAGTCTGAGAACCCCAGGTTCCCCCAGGGCTTGGGGGTGCGGGGTGAGGGAGGGCCACTCGGGTGTTTTAGCATTGCCTTTGGTTGCTGGGCAGACAATGCATGGTTTCCTGTGTCTTTTGGGGGAGACTTAGATTTGGGGAGCAGTGGAGGGGAGGCCCCAAGAAGGCATGGAGAAAGGAGCAGAAAGGGCAGCGTTGGGGTATCATACGCCCAACGGGCAGAAAAGGACTTATCCCCACATGGGTCTTCAAGCAAGTGGACCAAGCTTCCTTTTTTAAAAAGTTATTTATTTATTCTTTTTTTTTTTGGTTTTTGGTAAGGTTGAATGTGGTTTTGGCTTTTGGTCATGTTCGGTTGGTCAAAGATAAAAACTAAGTTTGAGAGATGAATGCAAAGGGAAAAAAAATTTTCCAAAGTCCATGTGAAATTGGTTCCCATTTTTGACTTTTTGGGGGGGTTCAGTTTGGGTTGTTTGTCTGTTTCCGAGGTCAGGGGCCACGGGGTGGGGTGGGAGGGAGCCGGATGGGGGTGGGGGGAGTTTACAGGAAGCAGACAGGGCCAACGTTCATGCCGAATTCCTGGTCTGGGGCGCCAATGTCCAAGGGGGCCACATCGATGATGGGCAGGCGGGAGGTCTTGGTGGTTTTGTATTCGATCACTGTCTTGCCCCAGGCTCCGGTGTGACTCTGGGCGGAGGGGAGACAATGGGAGAGGGGCGTCACCGGGTGGGAGTGAGGGGGCGGGAGCACGAGGGCCTGCCTGGAAAGCCACGGCCCAGAGAGGGGCCCTTCCCCGGGGACTCACCGTGCAGCCGTCGTAGGTGACAGTGTAGGTGAAACGGCTGTTGCCCTCGGACCGGAGCTCGATCTCGTTGGAGCCCTGGAGGAGCAGGGACTTCTTGAGGTTGCCTGTCTGCTGGTCCAGGTAGGCCACGCTGTTCTTGCAGTGGTAGGTGAGGTTCTGGGAGGCCTCGGTGGACATCAGGCGCAGGAAGGTCAGCTGGATGGCCACATCGGCGGGGTCGGAGTCC
The DNA here is from genome assembly GCF_000147115.1 of Myotis lucifugus. Classification (NCBI taxonomy): domain Eukaryota; kingdom Metazoa; phylum Chordata; class Mammalia; order Chiroptera; family Vespertilionidae; genus Myotis; species Myotis lucifugus. The sequence continues at coordinate 188,203 of NW_005871703.1, read as the reverse complement.
TGGCCGCCATACTCGAACTGCAAGAGGCCGGGAGAGCGAAGAGAGAGTGAGCGACCGTCCTGGAGCCTCTAGTCCTGGCCCCGTCCCCCTGGAGTCCTCGGACAGCATCGTGACCTCCCACAGGCACCCCCTGTCTGAGCCGGTCTTAGGGGCGCAGGACCCCGGCTTCTCCCCCGGCTCTGTCCGTCACACCCAGCAGAGGCCTAGAGCACCCAGACCTTCGCTCACGCCCCTCCTGCGCCCCCCGCCCCCCATCTTGTGAGAGTGGCTCCGGGGTTCAGCTCACGCACCTGGAATCCGCCGGTCATGCTCTCGCCGAACCAGACGTGCTTCTTCTCCTTGGGGTTCTTGCTGATGTACCAGTTCTTCTGGGCCACGGTGGGCTGAGTGGGGTACACGCAGGTCTCGCCGGTCTCCATGTTGCAGAAGACCTTGATGGCGTCCAGGTTGCAGCCTTGGTTGGGGTCAATCCAGTATTCTCCTGCGATGGGGCAGGGCGAGGCGGAGTCAGGGGAGGCCTGGGAGGCGGGGCGCGCCTGGGCATCGGAACCCCTTGGGGCAGGAGGGGGAGGACGGGCACGGGGCGGGCGGGCGTGTCCTCACCGCTCTTCCAGTCGGAGTGGCACATCTTGAGGTCGCGGCAGGTGCGGGCGGGGTTCTTGCGGCTGCCTTCGGGGCTCCGGATGTTCTCGATCTGCTGGCTCAGGCTCTTGAGGGTGGTGTCCACCTCGAGGTCACGGTCACGGACCACATTGGCATCATCGGCCCGGTAGTAGCGGCCACCATCGTGGGCCTTCTCTTGAGGTGGCTGGGGCATGAAGCTGAAGTCGAAACCGCCGCTGGGAGGACCAGGGGGACCGGGAGGGCCGGGAGGGCCGGGGGGACCCTGCAAGGAAAGGGATGAGAGTGGGGTTCTCCGGGGTTTGAGCATCTCAGGGCTGAAGGGCCACGAGCAGACAGGACGGGGAGCTACGTACAACAGGACCAGCATCACCAGTGCGACCACGAGGACCAGGGGGGCCGATGGGGCCGGCGAGACCGTTGAGACCATCTTTGCCAGCAGCACCGGGAGAGCCGGGGGGACCCTGCAGAGGGGACGATGGTTAAAGACAGTCTGCCCGGAAGCACAGGACCACCCCACGCTGGGGAGCAGCCCGCCACCCTCCCCGCCTGGCGCTCATCACTGCTCATTCCCACCGCTGGGCCAGGAGCCCCGGGGGAGGAAGGGGTGGGTGGGGGATGCCCAAGGCTGGGGAGATGGCTTAGGACTCTGCTTCCCCTCCCCCAGCCCCTGTCTCTGGACCCTTCTCCAGAGAGGTGAGGAGCACCTGTGTCCCAGGCCAAGGACCCTGACGTGAACCTGGACTTGGGGCCCAAGAAGAGGAGGTAGAAGGCAAGACTTACACGGGGACCAGCGGGACCAGAAGCTCCAGAGGGACCTTGATCACCAGGAGAGCCCTGAGGGAGACACAAAGGCGATTCAGGCCCGTTGTGGGTCAGTGCGGCCAGCAACCTGCCCCACCCCATCAATCAGGGAGTCTAGAGGCTGAGACCCCGCCCACAGGCCTTCCATATACACCCTTTGCCCTCTCAGAAGCGCCTTGGAAATGCCCACAAATCTTCGGATCCCAGTCCTCACTAGGGAGAAGTGAGAATGACTATCCAGAGGGGGGAAATTGAGCCAAAGTCCCCCCCACCCCCACCCCCCATCACACAGCAAGGCCTGGGGAGAGGGTAAGAGAAGACTCGATGGCAGCTGGGGCTGGGGGAGGTACTCACAGGAGGGCCAGGGGGACCCTGGAGGCCGGAGAAACCACGGTGACCCTTGATGCCTCTGTCGCCCTGTTCGCCTGTCTCACCCTTGTCACCACGGGGGCCTTGGGGTCCCTAGAAGTGTGGAGGAGACAGGATGTCAGGAGGAAGGTCCGTGAGCACTGAGTGGGGTGCTGTCCACACCCGGGCAGGGTTCTGAGGACACGAGGGCCAGGGCAGGACTTACAGCGGGGCCACGGGCGCCAGCGGGGCCGATGGGGCCAGCAGGACCAGCAGGACCCTGGGGAGAGCAGAGAGGGCGTTAGATCCCGGCCCGGGAGGCCCGGGCTGAGGGCTGCCCAGCACCAGCTGCTGCTGAAACCACTCCTTGGCCAGATCCCCCTTTCCTCCCATCCTTCCCCCTGTGCCCCTCTCTCCCAAGCTCCAGAGGAAACTGGAATTCAGGCTTTGTGTAAGCTGGGCAGTTAACTGGGGACAACTCCATCCTCAGAGGCTACGGGCCCTGTGGGGAGGGGCCTCGAGGCTGAGCTGTGGCTGTTCTCCGGGGAGCCAAGGGCCTGGCCCCCTTGCAAGACCTCCAGTCCTCCCCCCGCCTGGTTGAGGTCAGATGTCCGCCTGCAGGACCCTAGCGGCTCAGAGAGTCCCGGCCTGACCCGAAGCAGCCAGCGGGAGCCCAGCTACTTACAGTCTCACCACGGTCGCCACTCTTGCCAGCAGGGCCGACTGGGCCAGGGGCACCAGGAGCGCCAGGAGCGCCCGGGGGTCCAGCAGGGCCGGTCTCACCACGGTCACCCTGGGAGGGGAGAGGAGCAGAGGCCGGTCAGCCCCAGATGAAGGGCCTGGTGGGGCCGGGGGAGCAGCAGACGCGGCTGTGGCCTGGGGGGCGCAGCCGTCTCACCTTGGGGCCAGGAGATCCATCTCGTCCGGGGGAGCCCTCGGCACCAGGTGATCCCTGCAGGGAGTGGGAGAGAGGTCGGCATCAGCCAGTGGGAGGGAGGCTCAGGCCAAGGCCCCCATGGCCCTGCGGTGGGCACTGGCATCGCACCGGGCTGGCGACCGCTTACCTCACGTCCAGACTCGCCAGGGGGTCCAGCCAATCCAGGGGGGCCCATGGGACCAGGGGGGCCACGTTCGCCACTGGAGCCAGAAGGACCTTGTTTGCCAGGTTCGCCCTTAGGTAGAAGAAAGAGTCAGGCCAGAGACGGGGTGGGGGGTCCTGAGAGCCCCCTGGTCAGCTAGCACATTGGTCTTTGCTGGCTCCACCCCCCATCCTGCACCCTCCGAGTCCTATGACAGATCCTCTCGGGGTCCCCCAAGGTGAGGGGGCACTCACAGAGGGGCCAGGAAGACCGGGGAAGCCTCGTTCTCCTCGCTGACCGGGCAGGCCGACCACACCACGCTGTCCAGCAATGCCTTGAGGTCCAGGGGTTCCGGGGGAGCCCTGTGGGAGGCCGACAGCGGTGAGGGGCCCTGCCGTGGCCAGGGACCACTCTCCCACCGCAGGCCCCTCCGGAGCGGGCACTTACAGCAGGTCCATCAGAGCCAGGGGATCCTTTCTCGCCAGCAGGGCCAGGGGGGCCGGGGGGACCAACTTCACCGGGACGTCCAGCGGGGCCGGTCTCACCACGGGGGCCTTTGCCGCCTTCTTTGCCAGCAGGGCCAGGAGGGCCAGGGGGTCCAGCATTTCCCTGGACAAGGAGAAGAGGGGCTGTCAGATTCCACCGGATTCCAGAGCATCCCTGGGGCCTCCGTCAGGCCCAGGACGCTTCTGACAGCCGGTGCCCCCAGCCCCACCCCTCCCAGCAGCAGAGTCTCCACCCGGGATACTCACAGAGGGGCCGGGGGGACCGACGCGGCCAGCAGCACCAGGGAAACCAGTAGCACCCTAGCCGAGAGGACAAGGACGAAGTCAGGAGGAGAAGGGCACCCTTACCTGGCCCAGCCGCCCCTTCCTCCAAACCAGCCGGGGAGCCCAGCAGACACTCGGAGTGAGCTACTCACAGGGGGACCAGCGCTGCCGCGGGCACCTTTGGGTCCAGGAGCACCAACGTTACCCTGGAGGGGAGCACAGAGGCGTCAAGGCTGGGCCAGCCCGGGGTCCAGGCCTGTGGCAGCTCGGGGCCGAGGGCGGGATACTCACAATGGGGCCAGGGGGGCCGGCGGGTCCAGCAGGGCCAGCGGGACCAGCATCGCCTTTAGCACCAGCATCACCGGGTTCGCCTTTAGCACCAGGTTGGCCATCAGCACCCTGGAGGAGGAGGAGGAGGAGGAGGGAGTGGTGAGTAGAGGGGAGGGATGTAGCAGTGTCACAAGTCAGCTGCTGGGCTGGGGCAGCTACTCGGGGCAGGAAGATACTTGAATGGGAGACATCCCAGCCCCTTCCCCCTCCAGACTCAGGACGCTGCTTCTATCTTCATCCAGGCCCCCAAGGCCCCCGGTCCCAGTTGGTGAGAAGAAATGAAGGGAGTCTTGATACTCACAGGGGGGCCAGCGAAGCCAGCAGGGCCAGGGGGACCAGGCTCACCACGGTCTCCCTAGAAGACAAGGAGGCAAACTGGAGAGATGCCCTGGTGTGGGGGAGGCGGGAGGGGGCGCTGGAGGGACAGGCGAGGAGGGGGGCCCTGAGGAGCATTCTCCGGGGGCCAGGGATGACAGCAGAGGTGGAGGAGGGTAGGAAGGGCTGGGGGACGGGCGGAGGGAGAGAAGGGCCAAGGATGAGGCGTTCACTCTGTACTTACGGGGGCACCACGCGCTCCAGTGGGACCAGCAGGGCCGCTAGGACCTGTTTCACCCTGAAGGGGGGCGACAAGAGGCTCAGGGTCAGGGTCCTCCCTGCGTACTCCTGGCAGACTAACCCCAGGAGCGCCTCCCTCCCTTCAGATTCCCCGCCTTCAGGTTGTCAGCTCCGAGCCACGCCCAGGCCTCCTGGGAAAGCTGCGTTAGGGAAGACAGTAAGGAGGCAGCCACTCACCTTGTCACCAGGGGCACCAGCAGGGCCAGGAGGACCGATGGGACCAGTCAGACCTCGGACACCATCTTTGCCAGGAGCACCGTCAGCACCTTTGGGACCAGCATCGCCCTAGAAACATGGGACAGCCTGAGACTTGCAGCGTGGAGCCAGGAGGCGGCCTAGCGTGTCTGGCTGGTGTCTGGGACCCGCCCCAGCTCTGCCCTGCCCCCGCGCCCAGGACCCAAAACGTTTCCGAGGAAAAGGTGCTGGCAGAGGGTAAGAGGCCCTGCCTTGTGTAGAGGGATGAACAAGGGAGTCCCCCATCCAGGAGGAAGCCCCACCTCTCGTTGCCAAGGCAACTCATGGGGAGAGAAGGGCCTGGACCACAGACAGAGGATTCATTAGCACAAAGGCCGGAGGGGAAGATGGCAGGGAGGGGAGAGAGAGGCCGAGGGGTCCAGAGTAGACAGAGGAGGGGAACCACACGGGGCTGGACTTACTCTGTCACCCTTTGGGCCTGGAAGACCAGCTGCACCTCGTTCACCAGGCATTCCCTGAAGGCCAGGGGCACCCTGGCTGCCGGGGGCTCCAGGGGCACCAGCATCACCCTAAGTGGCAACCAAGAGGATTGGAGTGAGGCCTGGGCTTCCAGGATGACGTCATAGCCTTGAGCCCCTCCTAATATCTCCCCGGCTTGGTTTCGAGGCCTGGGACAGGCACCCGCGGAGAGTAAAGGCTCACAGCCAGCACTTCAGGCTGCACCTGGACCCCACCCCAGCAGGGTCCCCCACCCCTCCCTCACATCTAGGTGGCTTTGGTCACAGCCAGGTGTCCCCGGCCGCAGGAGGGGTGAGACCCGGTCCCTGTGCTGTCCTTACCTTAGCACCATCGTTGCCAGGGGCACCATTGGATCCGCGGGGACCAGCGGGGCCGGGGGGACCTTGCACACCACGCTCTCCAGGGAAACCTCTCTCGCCCTAGGAGGAGAGCAAGGGCGGGACTCATGATGGTGGCTCCAGAGGCAGCCAGCCCGGGGCATGGATGGGAGCGGCAGAGGCTCTACTTACTCTTGCTCCAGAGGGGCCAGGGGCACCGAGGTCTCCAGGAGCACCCTGAGGGGGAGGGAGGGACAGACAGTGAGCAAAGGCCACCGGGCCTCAGCCCTAGAAAGCACCTGCCCTCCTGCCGGGGGGTGGCCCAGGCTCTGCGATGAGAGACCAGAGCCTTTGTGGCACTGAACTAGGATCACCCCTCTATTCTCTACGCCCCCAACTTTGGGTTGAAGGAAAGTTCCAGCATCTCTAAGCAGAAGTCATGCAGACTAGCAGCCGAGCAGCTCCTTCCAGAGCGCGTCCTGCACAGGCGCAGCTGCCTGCTTCCCTCTGTGCTGCTCCCTTCATGGTGGGAAGTCCTGCCTGGTGTCTAACCATTATCCCTCCAGCTGCCGGTGTCTAGTTAGCTCGGAGGCCAGCCCCTCCCTCTGTATTCCCTGTATCCCTGCCTCTTACCTGTTCACCGGGTTTGCCTGCTTCACCGGGAGGACCAGCGGGGCCAGGGAGACCCTGGAGGTGGGAGATGGGGGAGGGGAGAGAAGGGGATTAGAATTCAGAAGAGAACAAAGGGGAACTCCCAACCGGCTCCCTGACAGCTGTGAGGCCTCACCTGGAATCCGGGGGAGCCAGCAGGGCCTTGTTCTCCTCTCTCACCAGCAGGGCCCTGTCAGGGGAGAATGTGGTCAGAAAGGCCCAGGAGAGGCGCGGCAGGTGTCGCCCCGCTGCTGCCCCCCTGCGCCCGCGCAGGCCTCCCTGCAGGGCCACTTACAGCAGGGCCAGGGGCTCCCTGAGCTCCAGCTTCTCCGTCTTTGCCAGCAGGACCCTGTGGGGGGAGAGCAAAGAAGAACTCAGGGTGGTGAGGTGGCTGGAGGAAGAGGGGCAGGTGGGCGGGCCTGGGGCTGGGGGTCCTGGGGCCCTAGTGATGGGCAGCAAGGAGGAAGGGGAAGATGCTTACCACAGCGCCGGGGGGTCCGGGAACACCTCGCTCTCCAGCTTTGCCGGGTTCTCCCTGGGGGGAAAGAGTCAGGGTTGAGCGGCTGCAGTGGGAGAGCAGGGCGTCCCAGGTCCCTCCTGTTCACTCGGAGTGGAATTTTTAAAGGGACTTTCTATCCACCAGCTCTGGCCCCTGGGGAAATGCCTTTGCTGGTCCCTTAGCCTCTCCCTCGGACACAGGCCCCTTCCGGCTCATCTCTCCTCCTTCTCCCCATCATATGCCTGTGTGACCTGAGCTGCAAAGGGCTTTCATCTCCTCTGATATCTCCTTTCAAACCTCAAAGAACCCCCAAGATTTGGGGGTAACTATTATATAAAGGGACTAACCCATCTCTGTGTGTGTATGGGGGTGGGGAGGGTGCAAATAACAATATTTATTTCCAGGGATAGAGCCATGGTAGTGGTGTCAGGAGAGGTCTTTCATTTTATGAATAGGGAGACTGGGGTCCAGAGAGGGGCCGTGAGTGGCCTGAGGCCACACAGCAAATCAGCGGCAGAGCTGGGCCCAGAAACCAGGACTCTCGCCTCCCCGTGTGTCTGTCCCGGCTCTGTGATGCTCCGCCCTGAATACTCACAGCAGCACCTTTAGGTCCAGGGAATCCCATCACACCAGCCTGACCACGGGCACCAGGGGGGCCTGGAGGTCCGGGGCGACCATCTTGACCAGCGGGACCCTGGGAATGGAAGTCACAAAAGCCGAGGTGAGAACAGGGGGTGGGGGGTCAGGAGAGGAGGAGGGGGTTCAGGGGGGAGTGATACTTACAGTGGGGCCAGTTTTGCCATCAGGACCGGGGCTGCCAGGGCTGCCAGTCAGACCCTAGGGGAGCAGAGGTGTGAGTGGGTGAGGGAGAGGTTCGGAGGGGCGGGGAGGAGGACAGTGGAGGCTGGGCAGGGGGCACTCCAGATGGCAGGTCCGTGGTCCTGCTCCAGAGACCTCATCCCCGAGCCAACACAGGACAGGCAGGGGCCGGGCCAGCTGGGCAGAGGGCTGGGGTCTCACCTTGGCACCAGGCAGACCAGCTTCACCGGGGCGACCAGCTTCACCAGGAGAGCCTTTGGGGCCAGCGGGGCCAGGAGAACCACGTTCGCCAGCGGGGCCCTGGTTGGGGGGTCACAGGAACAATTAGGGTCTCAGGCCTAGGCCTCTTTCCCAGGGGCCAGCATCTGCTTCCTCCCAGGGAAGTGGGGGGCTTTGGGGGGCATTGTTGGAGGTGGGAAGGCCAAGGTGAGGCCGAGTGTGGAGAGAGAAGCCTGTAGCCACAGCATGGGGCACAAGGGCTGGGCAGCGTGCGTGATTGCGTGCGTGTGCGTGTGCGTGTGCGTGTGCGTGTGCGTGTGCGTGTGCGTGTGCGTGTGCGTGCGTGTGTGTGTGGGGGGGGTGACTACATCTGAAAACACAAAGAGAGGTTACCTTGGGGCCAGCAACGCCATCTGCACCAGGGAAACCACGGCTACCAGGTCCACCCTGCAGGAGGAGAGGGAAACCACGGCTACCAGGTCCACCCTGCAGGAGGAGAGGAGGTCAGTGAGCTCAGACATGGGGCGCCGGGCTGGCACTGGGGACAGAGAAGGGGGCTCTTACACGCTCGCCAGGGGGTCCGGGCAGGCCGGCAGGTCCGGGTTCACCTCGGGCTCCTCGCTTTCCTTCCTCTCCAGCAGGGCCAGGGGGTCCTTGAATACCAGTGGGGCCCTGGAGACAGCAGAGAGGAGGGGACAGCCTGTAGTGAGGGGCCCTCCGGGTGCCCGCTCCCCAGCTGGCTGAGGCTGGGCCTCCCTGGATCTCCTCCCAGGCAGACGGGCTGAGCTGCAGGGGGACTTACGGGCTCTCCCTTGGCGCCAGTGTCTCCTTTGTTTCCGGGAGCACCAGGTTCACCCTGTGTGGGGGAAGAGAAGAGGATGAGCCATAAGTTGGGGTGCTCAGTTGGCCTTGACCCCCAGACAAGGGCCACACTGGAGCCAGTGCAGAATGGGGCAGAAGTAAGAGAGTAGCACTTACGCTGTTACCCTTGGGGCCAGGGGCACCGCTGGGGCCCTGGGGTCCAGAGGGGCCTCGGGCACCAGGGAAGCCAGGAGCACCAGCAATACCAGGAGCGCCCTGTAGGGGGCAGAACAAGTTGAGTCTACCAGTGAAGGGCACAGGGCAGGTGGGAGGTGGGCACCAGGGGCAGCTCTGAAACCTGCAGGACACTTACATTGGCACCTTTAGCACCAGGCTGTCCATCAGCACCAGGGTTTCCCTGTGGCACAGAAAGAGGCGGGTGAGTGACAGTCAAGGACTCTGAGTTGGGGAGGGGCATGGGGCACCGAGGAAGCAATACTTACAGCAGGGCCAGCAGCACCAGCAGGGCCAGGGGGGCCGGGTTCACCACGCACACCCTGGGGACCTTCAGAGCCTCGGGAACCTTGGGGACCAGCTTCACCCTGGATGGGAAGAAAGGACATGTCAGGAGCCACCCTGGCAGCCCAACCTCACCTTTGGAAGGTGGGGAGTGAGGGGTGGGGGTGAAGGGTAGGGACAGGAGACCAAGAGTCAGGACTCCAAGATCAGAGAAAGGGACCCCAGGACAAAGGTGTTGGGGAGTGGACTTCTCTCTTGCCACTCTGGGTCCCTCTGGTTTGGGGAGCAAGGAGACACCTTGGCCCATGGGAGCCATGCTCAGAGGAGGGCAGGGGTCTCACCTTAGCACCAACAGCACCAGGGAATCCAGGAGGACCAGCAGGACCAGTAGGACCCTGTGAATGAAGAGGAGATGTTAGCAAGGAAAGTGGCAGCTTCCAGTCACACCCTGGGACAGAAGAGGTCTTGGGGTTCAGACCAACATGGCCCATCTCCAGTGTTATCCCCAAGAGCTCACACTGAGACCCTGCCCACTCCCAGGCGCTGAGGTCTAGGGGCCACACTTACAGGGGGTCCAGCAGCACCAGTAGCACCATCATTTCCACGAGCACCCTGTAGCAGAGGGAGGAAGCCTCGGTTACATCCACTGAGCATTGGCCAGTCCTTGTAGCTCCTGGGAGACTCCTTCCAGAGCCCAGGGATCCCCCAAGGGACCAGGAGTACTTACAGCAGGGCCAGGGGCTCCAGGGCGACCTCTCTCACCAGGCAGACCACGGGGGCCCTGGCAACAAAACCAAGAAAAACCAAGTGAGATGGAGGGACCACCCATTTCCCTCAAGCTCCCATTGTGCCCCACACACCCTGCTCCCTCTCTTCCTTCTAGAACTGGACACACTCACCATCTGACCAGGAACTCCATTTTCACCAGGGCTACCAGGCTCACCCTATAGAGCAGAGAACAGAATTAGGCATTGCTCCAGGGTGGGACTGGGCGGGACGGGGAGGACCATGACATTCAGACAGCCTCTTACCTTGGGACCAGCTGGACCAGCATCTCCCTTGGCACCATCCAAACCACTGAAACCCTAAGATAGAAAGGAGGGAGCAGGTAAGACTCTGTGGAGGAGGAGGGTCACCTTGACACCCACCCAGACCTGAGAAGGAGCCTCGGGAGCTCACCACAGACATTGCCCTGTCTCTGAGCTAGACTCAACCCAACTGGCCCAAGATCTCATCCAATCCCCTTCTCAGAATTTCTTTCCCAATGGATGTAAGTTCCTTTGGATGTCTACTCTCTGTCCCTTGGGACTTCCGTGGCTGCCTCCCACCATGACACACACCAGGGACCTTTGGGGAAGGGGTTGGAATGGTGGGATGCTGGGACGTTGGGAGCTTAGGTGACTCATAGCAGACTTACTCTGTGTCCCTTCATTCCAGGGAGACCAGCTGTTCCGGGCAATCCCCGAGCACCCTGGAAGGAAAAGAAAAGAAAGGCAGGGCCATTAGAAGACACCACCACTCTGGACACAGATCCCAAACGAAGCCCAAATACAGGAGAGCTGGGGGCTGGCCACACTGTCTTGCTCACCTGAGGTCCAGGAGGCCCACGCTCGCCAGGACGACCAGGCTTTCCAGCTTCACCCTGAGAGGGAGAGAAAAGGCCTTCATGCCCATGTCCCTGGGCTGGAAACGTGTGGAGGGTCTGAATCTTCTTGGGATTGTTGAAGGTCAGGCTTAGGGGCGCAGAGCTTTATCTTTGAATTTAGAGTGCAATCTAAATCTACCATGAAACCCTTGTTTGGTGAATTTTAATTCCCTCCAAAGGAATTTCTGTTTATTTCTGTCACCAGCATTTTAATCTCATCATATGGAAAGCAGACCTGGGGTGCCCAGAGCAATGAAGCTTAAGGAAGTCACTTGCCCTGAGGGGCAGGGGTGGGATTTGCTTACAGTGGAGAGAAAGGAAAAACATCCCACAAAGGGTGAAGATCATTGTTGAAGGGCAGTCCTGTGCATCGGGGTGAACTTCCCCCTTTCCTCTGGGTATTACCCCCAAAGGCGGTGGGGCACTGGGTGGGGAGTATAGGGCCCTAGCTCAGAGAGGCAGTGAGGGTCAGGTGGTGTCTTCTCATGGTGGCCACTTACATCATCTCCGTTCTTGCCAGGGGGGCCAGGAGGACCACGGGGACCCATGGGACCCTAGAGGAGATAGGAGGAGAGGAGGTTACCATTACCAGGATAAGGAAAAAGGGAGGGAAAGGAGGTAAGGACGACTCCAGATGGGAATGGAGAATCCATGTGTCTGCAGAGGGAGGTGTATTTGTACACAGAGGACACGTTGGGGAGGGGGCACTTACTGAAGCGCCAGGCTCGCCAGGCTCACCAGGGGGGCCTTGGAAACCTTGGGGACCCTGGAGGACAAGGAGAGAGGGGTGGGGTTAGAAGGGCAGGTCCCCGCCAACCTTCTCCCATCTCACCAAGAGATCCCAATCCTTCATCCCAATCCTCCCGCTAAAAGCCCAAAGCTCAAGATGGTGTGTGAAGATACCCCGGATACTCACAGGTGAGCCAGGGGGGCCAGGGAGACCACGAGGACCAGAAGGACCCTATAGAAGAAGAAAAGGAGGCGCTGATGACATCTCTGTGGGAAGGTGCAACAAGGGTGTAGTCTTGCTGTCTCCCATGGGTTCCTCTTGGGACCACCCAGTTGCCTTGATCCTCTCTGGGCTCTGAGGTCCCAGTGGTCATCTTGACCCTCCTAGGTGATCTCTGCCACCCCCCTATGCCATCACTGGCCCATCTGGTGTGGATCCCCATCGGCTCTTCTTCTGTCATCTCTACTCCCCCTGGTGGCTCACCATGGGACCGGGCACGGAAACTCCAGCTGATTTCTCGTCATAGCCATAAGACATCTGGGGAGCAAAGTTCTAGGGGGAAAAAAAACAGAGAGAGCGTATGAGAAAGTGGGGTCAGGACAGTGAGTTGAAAGGCAGGAGACGGCACCAATCATGGGACAAACGGACATCATGTGCCTCCCGATGGGATGCACGAAGCAGGACAACATCACGTGTGAGAGCGTCCTGCCAAAAACACATCCGTGGAATCTGGTCATGAAGACGCAGCCGACCAGCCCAAACTGAGGGACAGTTTCCCAAACAAATGGGCTCTTCAAAAACCTCAGTGTCATGAAAGACAAAAAAAAAAAAAAAAAGAAGTCTGAGGAATGTTCCCGATGAAAGGAAAACTAAGGAGACATAATAATAAAATGCAATTCATGATCCGGGATTGGATCCTGGAATTGGAAAAAAATAATGCTATAGAATAGGACATGGGTGAAATTTGAATAGGGACGGTGTATTAAGTATAGTATTGCATCAATGTTAAATTTCCAAAATGTAATCATTGTGCAATGGGCCTGAAGAGAATGTTCTTTTTTTTTTTTTTCTTCAAGAAATAACCACTAATGAATTTAGGAACAAAGGGACATACTACCAGCAACTCACTCCCAAACAAACGGTCCAGAAAGAAAAAGAACCATAATTATATGTATATATAGACAGAGACTGATAAAGCGAACGGAACACACTGAGCAGGGTATATGAGAGTTCTTTGCACTATTCTGGAAGCTTTTCTTTTAAGTTTGAAATTATTTCAAAATATAAAGAATGCCATCTGCCAAAACAAACCAAACACCGGGGGTGGGGAGGGAGGAGAGGGGCACTCGCCACTTACTCCTCCGAGGCCAGGGGGTCCAGGAGGTCCGGGGGGCCCGGGGGGTCCGGGAAGACCAGGCTGTCCAGGGATGCCATCTCGGCCAGGGGGGCCTGCGGGTCCCTGGAGCGGGAGAGGGCAGGCGGGTGAGCACAGGCCAGGAGCCACGCCCACCGTCAGCCCGCCACTGCCCAAAGCGCCACGCTTCTTACCCTCGGGCCTCGGGGGCCGGTGTCTCCCTTGGGTCCCTTTGGGGTTGGGAGAGAAGAAAGTGGGTTAGAGAAGGGAGGGCCATGGGGAGCCAGGGGAGGGGTGGCGCACGTGGAGGGCAGAGGATTACCTCGACTCCTGCGGTTTCTAGATCCGTAGGCGACACTAGGGGGAGAAGAAGCGCGGGTTAGAGGCAGGGTTTGCTCGGGTGCACCGGCCGCAAAGACCTCCAAGGCTTGGGCCGGGGCCGCTCCCCCGCCCTCCCCAGCCCCGGCCCCAGCCCCAGGCGCAGAGGAGCCGTACCCTCGCCGTCGGGGCAGACCGGGCAGCACTCGCCCGGGGGGGCTACGGCGCCGGGGCAGTTCTTGGTGTCCTCGCAGATCACGTCATCGCACAACACGTTGCCATTGTCGCAGACGCAGATCTGACAGACCTCGGGTTTCCATACTTCTCGGTCGTGGTACCTGATGCCGTTCTGTACGCAGGTGACTGGTGGGACTGCGGCGAGACGGGGGACGCGGGGCCGTCAGCGGCGCCCGAGCCCCCGCCGCCGAGCTCCAGGGATCCCAACCCTCCCCGCCGTCCCCTCCGTCTTGGAGACATATTTAGATTTTCCGTTTCCCGCCTCCTCCTCCCCCTCCTCCTCTCCCCAAATCCTTAAAAGCTCATAAGCTCATCTGCTCCTCATCAGCGCCAGTGACAGCGCCGAGGCGCCTCGCCAGAGCCGCTATAACTCTTTCCAGTTCTCAGGAATTTAAACAAAGCTTTAGGCGGGGGTTGCGTCCAACTCCGACCTCAGCCCATTGGCGCTGAGGCCAAGGGAAATAAAAAGCCATTGGGTTGGGGGGCGGGGAGGGGAGGGGGAGGAGAGAGGGAACAGGAGGGGCCCCATCCCGAGGGCAGGCTGGTGGGGAGGGGTCTGGATGGCGCCCGGAGGAGGGGGGGGTGGGAGGAGAGATGGGAGGTCCAGCCCCCATTCCTCCCGATTCCCCAGGCAGGTGGGATGGCGTGGGCGGGGCTACGAGGATGGGGCGGGGCTGGTTGGCGCGGGGTCCCGCCCAGAGACTTGAAATTTACCCCCAGAGTTGGATACGCCCAAACCTCCAGCGCCCAGACGTATCCAAAACCTTCTCTCTGGGGCAACCCCCGTTTCCCAAAGCCAGCCAGTGCCTCTGGGTCACCCCGCAGCCAAAGAACCAACAAGTCCGCAACTAGTGATGTAGTTAACCCGGCCACCGCACCAGCGTCTACCCAGACGGCCACTAGGTGGCGGCAGCACTAAACAATTTCCCTGGATCGGACGCTTCTTTTAGAGTCAGGGGCCACCCCGCGGCCAGCTTTATTTTCTAGGTCTAGAGGTGGGGTTCACACTCCGCAATAACCCCCGCTTCCCGCTCCAGCCCCTGCGCGGGGAAGCGCGGGACAGGGAGGAACGGTTCTCAATCTTGATCAGCAGAGGGCGCAAGGACCCCCGCCCTGCCCAGTCCTCTCCCAAGTTTCTCATCCTCCAACCCGCCCACGCTCTGCGCCCCCTCCCCCCGCGGCCCAGCACCCCCGCGGCCCCAGCAACACTGTCTAGCCTGCAGAGGGCAAACAATCTTTCCCTATGAATCATCCCACAGCCTTCCTGATGGTTTTTACATCTTGGGCTCCAAATGCCTAGCTCGGCGCCCCCATCCCATCTTCGACGGACTCTCCCCGCGTCCCGCGCTCAGACCCCCTTTTCCCCGGCGGTACCCCACCGTGTGCGCTCAGGACCCCCGCCTGTGCTAACGCAAGTGGCGCTCCATCCTCCACTCCCGCTCCCGGGGGCGTTCATCCCCACCATCCCCACCCAGGGTGCGTTCCCCTCCCTCCCAGGGTGCCAGAGAAGCGCCCTCCGCACCCCCTTCCGAGTCCCCGGAGCACCCCGAGTCTCCGTTTCAGTGGCGAACTCCCGGGACCGGGCGCAGGTTGCGACACCAAGCAGCCCCGGACTCTGCAAAGTTTGGGACTTACTGTCTTCTTCTTGGCCCTCCTCTTGGCCGTGCGTCTGGAGGGCGGTGGCCGCTAAGAGGAGCAGGAGCCGGAGGTCCACAAAGCTGAACATGTCTAGACCCTAGACATGTAGACTCTTTGCGGCTGGGGTGGGGGTTAGCGTCCGCTCATGCGTGGCCTCACAGTCCGCGTGCCTCCTGCTCCGACCCGGAGGAGAAACTCCCGTCTGCTCCGACCGGTGGCCCGGGCCCCTTTTATACCATCCCGACGGCGAGTGGGGAGGAACCCGGCCCCTAGGAGAGGGGGAGCCGGCCGCCCGTCCCCCAGCCAATCACAGCTGCCTGGCCCGGCCCCCAATTTGGGAGTTGGAACCGAGAGGAGGAGGAGGAGGGAAGAGAAGGGGAGTCCACCGCACATCTCCCCCCTTCGCAGCTCTGCCTCCCCAGCCCCCCAGGCCAGCCCGGGCTAGAGATGCTACTGCTGGGGTGCGGCTAGGTCCTCAATGTAGTGTGGGCTAAAGAGTGGGCAGGGGAGCCCCTTCTGCTTTCTTCCTGGGACCCCCAATCTGGAAGAACTGGAATTGGAGAGCAGGGTGGGAGCCTCCCAAAGGTGGAAGGATTGGGGGTGGTTGGGAGAGGGTCCTTCTGGCCATGCCTCACGCACCCCCCGCCCCCCAGACAGCGTGGCAAGAGCGAAGGGATGGGTATGAAGAGGCCGGCTGGGACCCTCTAAAACAGGAGAACCCGAGAATTAAAAAGATGTGCCTGTTTAGGGGTGTCTTCTGGTGTGGCTTGGGTATGGAGCTTAGGAATATTTGGGGAACACGTTAGAGACGCCTTTATAGACATTAAGAATCAGCTACTTGGAGAGATGCTGGCGAGAGGGGTTTTTCGAGGATGTCGGTCCTTCTACCATGCCCGCAGCTCCCAGACTCGAACACGGGCTCCCAGACCCCAGGCGGAGTGAGGGAGATGGGGTGGGGAGGCCGAGGCCCTGGGTGAGAAATTGGACTTGGTGGTCTCTTCAGAGAGAAGCTTTGGTGCTGAGTGAGGGGGCAACACGGTTTGGGTGGGCAATTGCTCGGACCCTTCCAGCCCAGGGGGGTGAGTTTACACTGGGAAAGGCTGTGGCGGCTGGTGGCTTAGGAAAGCGCCCTGGGGTAGGGTCTGCTGTGGCCCTGACCCGGGTGCAGCACAGGGAAGCAGGAGGGAGCACAGGGTGAGGCCACCTCACTGGAGACAGGGCGCTCCTGTGGGAGCTGCATAGAGCCCTGTCCCTGGTTGTACCTGGACTGAGGATTGGGGGCACAGGGGAGAATGTGGGAGTCTGGGGGAGACGTGTATTTGGGGGTTTGGGGTGAAATTGCAGGGGGAGGGTGAGTAACCTTATTTTAGAGGCTGTTGCCCATGTCCAACGTCTTTCCTGAAAACCTAGGGCATTGCTCTCTGCCTCTCGCACCAGGAGAGAACCACCTGGGCACCCTGAGAGGATGGGGGGACCCCAAGAACAACAGGCTCTATTTGGGGACGGTACCTCTAGAAGACAGTGTCCTTTCTTCTCCATGTCCCCACCTCCCAGCAGTGTTCCATCCCAACCCCAACCCTGTCCAGGCCCTGGTCCTGCCAGAATCTGTGGGCCCAGGAGAGGCAATGGGGGTCCCTTTGCCGTGTCCATCAATGCCTATCCTTTCCCAGAGCTCCCCGCCCCCATCGCTCCAGAGCTGCAAACGTGGAAGCGGGGAGTCCCTCCTCCCCCAAACCATCCAAGATTCCTTTGCCTCCCCCCCCCCCGCCCCTTTCCACGCCCTCCCCCAGGTGGTTTTGTGCAACGAAGGCAAAGGGAAAAAAAAGACCAGGGGAAGAGAAGGGGAGGGAGCCACGTAGGCCGTGGGCAGCCAGGATGAGCGGTGCGGGTGGGGCTGTGGAGGGGACGGCAGGGGCTATAATTAAAGGGAAAATATAGAGTTTCCAGAGAGGCTGGGCCTTCATCAATTATCCCCACCATGTGGCACCAACTGTGGCCCAGGGGCTGCCCCCGCCTAGTGCCAGCGACTGCAGGGCAGGACCAGGGGGCTGAGGTGCTGAGATGGCAGTTCCTTTAACCTCCAGTGTGGGGTGTGGGCAAGGGGTGCCCCCCAGCAGAGCGTGAGGGTCTCGTTCCTCAGGAAGGTCAACCCTTTAGACTGGTCATCTGGGGCAGGGTGTCACAGGCTTGGGGCGACAGCTGGTGTGACCTGGCCACCTCCCTGCTTGCTGAGCGTTCTCCACCAGAAGGCCTGGTGCCTACAGCCCCCTCCCCACGTGCTCCCTGTCCAGGCTCTCCCACCCCCTCGAACCCCCTTAAAAAGAGATGAAGCCTCAGAGATGTGGCTTGGAAGTTGCTACATCGTGGGCCTGGAGTTCTGAAGGGCGTCCAGGGACCCCTGGGGGTGGGGGGGTGCATGTGACAGCCACCCAGCCACCGCCCCACTGGCCAATGTCAGACTCCCACCCCAGGGGCTCCAGGCAGAGGGCTTCTGAGCATCCTTCACACGTGGCACAGAGCTGAGGCCCAGGGCCTTCTCTGCCACTTTTTGACTTGAAACGCTTGGCGGGTGCCCAGCCCGAAGATGTGTCTTTAATTTCTGCAGCATGACAGCGAGAGGAAGAATGTGCTTGGGGTCTCCTCCCAGCCTGGCTGGGCCTCCTTGGCCAGGACTGAGGGCTTGAGACTGGGGAGAGGGAAGGGGG
>NW_005871703.1:167367-170370 GCF_000147115.1 Myotis lucifugus | reverse complement strand
GGCTGGAGAGGGGAGGAGACGCCACCTCATCTTTAGGAAACTCTGAAGCTCTGGCTTCTGGTGGAATGTAAGACTTTGTCCGGCATTTGGAGTTGGGGGGGCGGGGAGCGAAAGCCAACGTCTCCTTCCCCCACGTCCAAGAAATGGTAAAGTCATCAGCACTTCGGGGGAAAAAAATTCCTCAAGCAGAAAAACAGAAAGAGGAAAATGCTGAGCTCTGAGTTCACTCCCTCTCCAAATTTCCCCAAGTGCCCTCTCTCCACACGGTGGGGGGCAGGCCTGTGCTCCCCAACTCCCCATCCCTCTGGAGCCCCTCCAGCCCCCAGCTTGGACTCCGTGGTGTGGGACGAGGGAGAAGAGGCAGCCCAGGTGTCGGTGCACCTGGTGAGCAGGTGGGTCAGCCTTTTCCAGCTGCTCTGGTTCCCGAGGTTCTGTTGCCCTCCCTCCCTGTTTGAGCATCCCTCCAGAATGCTCCTCCCCTCCCCCTCACTGGGGATAGAGAAAGGGTCCCTAGGAGTGGGAGGGGATGAGGAGAGAGAAGGGGAGGGTCTAAGAGTGAGACTACACCCTCACTGGGGATAGAGGAAGGGTCCCTAGGAGTGGGAGGGTATGAGGAGAGAGATGGGGACGGTCTAAGAGTGAGACTACAGAGAAGACCTTGGTCTTCACACATCCTCATCATGGAGCCCTGCACCTGTCCTGTTGAGGGCAGTCTGGGGACAGACCCCAGGGGTGTGGGCTCCCCTCTTTCTCCCCTTCCTCAGCATGGCACCATCCAGGCCCTTTGGTCCTTAGCTGAGCTCCTCAGCTTCTAGGCACAGCTCGGCTGCTCTATGCCTCCGCTCCACCCAAGCCCTTTGGCCTCCTGAGATTCCCCCCTGACTTTCATCCCTTCCGGGTTTAGAGGGAAGGTGATGAATCAAGTCTGACCGTGTTGAGTGTCAGGGTTGGGAAGGGGAGGAGGAACCCACATAGGAAACTGAACGAGAATAGGAAAAATAGGAGAGCAAGGGGGAGAGGGGTGGTGGGTGTCATGTAAGCAGAGGGAAGATTGTTCTAGAACAGCGGTTCTCAACCTGTGGGTCGCGACCCCTTTGGGGGTCGAACGACCCTTTCACAGGGGTCGCCTAAGACCATCGGAAAACACATATATAATTACATACTGTTTTTGTGATTAATCACTATGCTTTAATTATGTTCAATTTGAACAAAGAAATTGGGGGTCACCACAACTTGAGGAACTGTATTAAAGGGTCGCGGCATTAGGAAGGTTGAGAACCACTGTTCTAGAAGGAGGGACAGTTAGACGCTGCAGAGAGAATTCATATGATGAGGAAAATGTTCACTGGAGGTAGCAACATGGCAGCTACATGTGAGCTGTTTTGGTGGAGTGATGGGCGAGGAAGCCAGACAGGAGTGGGCTGAGGAGCGAGTGGGAGACCTAGAAATGGGGTCAGAGTGCAGACAACTCGGAGGAGGAGTGTAGCTGTGAAGGGGAGGAGAGTAGATACCGCATTCTCCGTCCCTTCCTCCTTCCCTTTTTCTTTCTTTCTTTCACTCTCCCCACTCCCACTCCCACTCCCACTCCTGTCTGCCTTTGTGTCCTCTGCCTCCCTCCACTTTCTCTCAGTGAGACTCAGCTTCTTTTAAATCCTTCCACTCTCTGGAGCTTTTTTATGAGCTCCAGTTGCCTTTTTTTTTTTTTGCTCCTCCTCCCTCTTTTCTTTTCTTCCCAGGTGACCTGAGCCTCAAATACGTGCACCCAGGCCCAGGGTCCACCTCATTCTCTTCTAGAGCAAGCGCTCAGCCCAGGGTCTTGGAGAGAAGGCTTCCTTTCTAGTTGTGGCACATCCTGCCCCAATTATGGTCTCCCCCAGCTCGAGAGGGGAAAGTTTGGGGGGCAGGAGAACCAGGAAAAGTGCCGGGATGAGCTGGGAGGAAAGGGCTGGGGCATGGTCCATAGGTGACACTAGGACCATCTTCCTAACTCTGCTCCCTAGGCCCAACTCCAGCCACCCCGCCAGGTCCCGGCCGGTCTCAGCTGAGAATAACGGGCTGGATGGGGACGTTGTCAGGCTTGGGGGGCCCAAGTCCTCTCTTCCACTCTGTGCTGATCACAAGCGAGGGGCCAACGCCCATCTTCCCTGCTGGAACGTGAGCTACAGGGCAGGGACCTGTCAGAGATCTTCGTATCTCTCGCCCCTCACTGTGTCTGGAGGCAGAGCAGGTTCTCAGCACAGGTTAGAGAGAGTGAGTTCATTGAAGTGTCATTTACCCCTTTCTGGTTTGGCTCAATAAATACTGTGCTTGTTCTATCCCATTCCCCAATTCTTTCCTTTTTTCTATTCTTTTATCTCCTCCACCCTTAACCTTTTCCCTCTTCAGGTCTTTTTCTTAGTTCTTTTCGTTTCTTTTCCCTCTCTCCTCTGCCTCTAGCCGGTTGTCCCACTCCTCCCCCCCACACTCCTCCGGCATCTCTGGTGCTCGTTGGGCCCTGTCTCCTGATGCCCAAGCTACAGCGGAGAGCAGGGAGCGCAGCTGGGAGGGGCGGGTCAGAGGCTTGCGTCACAACCAAATGTCTGGTTGAAGTGTTCAGGATACGGATGGAGAAGTTCCTTTGAAGCTTAAATTTAAAAATAAAATAAAATAAGTGAATGGGCACTGCATGAGGCAGAGTCGTTCACTCCCACTCCCATTTTCCCCACAGATAAGCCTCAGCCACAGATGTCTGGTGTCTTTCACGTCTGCATCTGCTACCAGTCCTTCCTCCAGCAAACCTGGAATTCTGGGCTGGAGCGGGGGACCCCACCCTGCTGTTTTGCACCAGCTCTGGGCAGAGCACCCCTTTGGACATAGTCTGATCTGGATGCAAAAAGGATCCAGAATTATTCATGAAACAATTACTTTGGCTTCAGTGGCTGCCTTCATGGAGATTATAGCTGGTAGAGACGGAAATGAATGGAATTACATATATGAATGTGTAATTGCAGCTGTAAGGTTATA
>NW_005871703.1:153417-166654 GCF_000147115.1 Myotis lucifugus | reverse complement strand
GTGGGAGCACAGATGGTTCCTGGTCTCTGACCTGAGAGACAGGAAGTGTGGTACTCTGGAAGAGAAGAGGCTCAGCAAGGACCATGTTAGGGAAAGAAGACCCAAGTTCAGTGTCTATGGCAGACACTCTAGTCAACTCTATTGAGTGGATGGTTACTACAGACTTCCTGGGTCAGCCTGTGCTGAAGAGTGCTCTGCCCTCAAAGAGTGGAGAGTCAGGAAGGGACATAAAAGAAACACAAAAATGTCTCTCACTCGGGGCAGCACTGGCTGTGTGACTTTGGGTAAGTTGCTTCGTCTCCCTGAACCTCATTTTTCCAATCTGTGAAATGGGGTAGCAGCAGTAAGGCCACCTTGCTGGCCTGTGTCATTTTCAGTAAATGGAAGCCTCAGGGAGGTACAAAGAGCGATGAGAATGACAATGAGAGATGAGGTAGGTTTTATGGAGGAGGTTGCTTTTGAGTTGGGCCCAGGAGGGCCAGTGTCAGGGTTTGAATGTAGGGTTGGAATGGGAAGGTGGGAGGAAAGGCATGCCAAGCCTGGGAAGACACACACACACACACACACACACATTCTTGAGGTGAAGGGGGAGGGAAAGACAGAAGGCCTTGGGCAGAGGAAACATGGAAGATAAGGCTGGACAGGTAGACTGGGGACAACTTAGAGGCTTGGAATTCTAGGAGAGGAATTTATATTCAATTCCGTGGCCACAGAGAGCCAATAACTGCCTTTGAGCAGGGTATGGCTGTGAGCCTTTTGCCAAGGACTTGCCCAGAGAACCTACACCTTGGTGACAGCAGAAGAACTCAAGTTAGAAGGCTGTGGCCCTGAAGGGAAAGGGGAAGATGCAAGGCAAGTGGGTGGGATTTGTGGATCTCAGATCAACAAGAAAACATGGCATGGGAGCAGGCAAAGAGGTAGACCAGATGACCCCTCCAAAGTTGGGTTTCAACTTCTACTAGATTTTGGAGCCTTACAGTCTTAAGGTGGGACTATCATAGAACAATAGATGTTCTGGGAGGAAACATTGAGTTCATTCTTCCCTGCCCTCCCCAACTTGCACAGAGGAGAAAACGAAGGCTTGGAGAAGGGAAGTATCCTACTTAAAGTTACACATTTGAGATTGAGGGGTCAGAGGTAAAATCTTTGCCTCATTTCAAGATCCTGAGTGGTGGGGGTTGAGGAGCTAGAGAAGTTAGCAGAGCAACTGGAGTTGGGGGCTCGACATGACACGGGGATCCCAGAGAATACCAGTCCAGGCCTGTGGGGATATGGTGAGAGCTGCTCTCAACCCTCAGCGGAGCCATGTGGCCAGAGGGGGAAGGGAGCCTGGTGGGCAGAGTGGAACTGCCACATGGTAGAGGCTTGATGTGAACCATCTGGCCTGGGCGGAGTGTGGGCTGCACGGAGGGAGGAGCAGGAGCCGGGAAAGAGGCCATGGTGGGCGGGTGGATGGCGGGTTGGGGCTGGGAGTGGCCACCCGGAGGCCCCTACCTTCTAGACTGCTGCAGTCCAGATGCCTTCACAGCCATGGCCTGGCCCATCCAACCCGCTGACCTCATTCCCAGCTCCCCTCCCTTGCAGGCCCCCCTCTGCCTGCCACGTAGACTGGGCTTTAGCTGCATCCACTGCTTGGGGAGGAAGAGCAGACAGGACATGGGTGCCCTGAGCCCGGAGCCCTGCCAGGTCAGGCAGACCTGGGGGAGCAGCTGTGTTCCCTGAGCCCACTCTAGGCCCATTTCCCCTTCTAATGATGAGCCCGATAAAGGGAATGGAGTGGGGTCATGGGAGAAACATGGCCGTGAAGCAAGTTGGAATGGGCAAAACCAAGGGGGGCTCTTGGGAGGTCATGTCAGCCACCCGCCTGCCTCCTCGGGGTAGGAGAGTGTTATTCTCAGGCCCGGAAGGGGTCGGACAGGGCATCTTCCTCTTCTCAAGCAGTTCTCAGGGAAGGGAGCTCCCTGGAGGTGTGTGTGTGTGTGTGTGTGTGGGGGGGGGGGTATCCTCTGTCTGATCTAGGCTTTGGGATGGAAAGGGGGAAGCACATCATCCCCCTCCCCAGGGCATCTCTATGACCCTCCCCTCCATCCTGCCCCCAGGCCAGAGCCCCTCCTCAGCTCTGCCTCTTGACCTTTTGCCTTCCCCTGGCCTCCCTGCCCCCCAGGCCCTGGGTCCTCTCTCCAGCTGCCCCAGCTGAACAGGGGGCTGTCCCCGCGCCTCTGCTCTCAAGGCGTTCCAGGCCTGTGAGTCATCGGGAATGTCTGCTCTGGCTGCTGCTTCCCTCCAGAGGCTGTGGACCCTCTTTCTCCTCCTCCCCCAAACCAAGGGCAAGGGCGCCCCTCCCAGGCAGGGGCTCTGGAGGAGGGGGAGGGAAGCTGTATGTGAGACCCGTGAGGCCCTACTCCCCCAGGGCAGTGAGGAGGGGACTCAGAGGACTCCCCCAGACTCAAGAGATAGAGTTTCCGGTCCGTCTTCCTGTCCTAGATGGGGAAACTGAGGAGGGGCGGGCGGGGGCGGGAGGCCGAGGAGCCAGCACTTGGGTGGACTCAGGCTCCTCCTCCCTCTGTTTTAGGGCTCAGCGTGGCCAGGCTGGGAACCGGCCCAAGCCTCTTTCTGAAGGGCCCTCCCTACATTCAAAGCCAGGTCTGGCAGGAAAGCTGGAGAGGGGCCACTGCTACCGCCTCGCCGCAGACTCCAAGGATGACACGTCCTGACTGGGTGGGGAGTCCACGTTTGCAGGAAAGGGGGAGGCCGGGGGCCTGGACCTTTCCCACAGGCTCCTGCACCCTGGGAGGCTGCCTCCATCCCCCCCTCCTCTCCGCCTCTCCTCCTGGGCAGCCCTGTTCCTCCTCCTCCTTTTCTCCCTCCTCCTCCTCCTCCTCCTCCAGCCAGAAGAAACAGCCGAGGATGGAGGGAGGCTGAGGGGAAGGGCAGGAGTTGGGGAAAGTCCCCAATGCCCTCCTCCCAATGCCCCCTTGTCCTCTTCTTCCCCAAGTTCCTGCTCCTCAGCCCTGGATTCGTTGTCTAGAAACCAAGGATCTCGTACCCGGCTGGCCTGGTGACGTTGGCCGTCTCACATGCTATTACAGAGCCGGTCTCCTCACCTGCAAAATGGGGTCTGGGCAGAAGTCCCTCCCAATGGGGCTGGTCTGTACTTCTGTGTCTTCCCAGTCAGACAGACAGACAGACAGACAGACATGCAGGCACTTATACACACACACTCATATCCACCGACTCACATACCGCCTCACACACACCCCTTCACACGCGCGAGTGCACACGCTTTCACATACATGTGCGCGTGCACGTGGCCCCTTGCTTGCTTTGGGTGCAGCCGCCGCCACATTTTCTATTTCTCTTTTTCTGACAGCGCCCCCTCCCCGCCCACCACCCCATTTCTTTTCTCATTCCTATCGCACCTCCTCCCCTTCACCTCTCCTTTATCATGTCCTCCTCCTGAGGTCACCGGCAGGGCGAAGGCAAGAAGGAAGAGTGGATGTGAGAGGTGAACTTCAGAGGGCCAGACATCTGACCCTGCGAGGACCACTCCCACCACCCCCTCAGGTCACTTGGCTCTTGCTGAGGTTCTGGGTGGGAGGGAGGTGAGAGGGGGAGAAGGAATAGAGCAGAGAAAGGCTTGCTCTTTTCCACCCAGCTGGGGACCTGCAGGCGATCCCCCTCACTTCTCTTTCCTGAACTTCATGAACATTCACTTTCAAAAACCTCTGTGCCGTGGGCATCCCGGGGCCTCCTGTTCTGCATGATGACGTTAGCAGCTTGCTCTGGCTGTGTTGCCCCAGGCTGCACCCTTCTAGGAACTTCCACCTAAGGGAATCTGGTCAGAGCTCAGAAAGGACTGTTCCAGGGGATGAGCTATCTGTTGGCCAGAAGAGGCGTGGGAACTGGGCAGCGGCGCTCACCCCTCAGACCCAGCCTGACTCAGGAATAACCACAAACATCTGTGCCAGGCTGTGTTGCAGCACAAAGCCCTCCGAGGTGCGTGCTGTGATTGTCTCCGATTTCAGAAGAGGAAAGAGAGGCCCAGAGAGGTTAGGTCAGTTGCTTGAAGTCACACAGCCGGGAAGTGGCTGAGCTGGGATTCAAACCCAGGCAGCCTGGCTCCAGAGCCCAGAGGCTTAACCGCTACTCTCGACAGGTCCAAGAGACCCAGGTTGGATGCCAAGGGATGCCCTCCTGCCTAGTCTGAAGAGGCAACTGTGACACAAACATGCCGCTCCATCTGTGTGCACAGATGGGAAGGTGCGCAGGGTCACGTGGCAGGAAACTGACCACAGGCGTCGCCACTGCAGCTGGGAGGCCCTTCGGAAGTGCCGCCTCCCTCCCATCTGCAGAGGAACGGTTTGTGAGCTGACAGCACCACAGGCGTCATCTCCTCTAATCCTCACAACAGCCCCGGGGGATCGGTCTTCATCCCTCAATGTTACAGGGGGGAACCTGAGACTCAGAAGGGCCAAGGCATCATCTAAGAACCCCTTCCTAGAGCCGAGAGAACTCAACAGCCAGCTCAGGCTTCTTCTCACTGCCCTGTGTGCTCCCTAATTACAAAGCCACGCAACCACTAGCCACACATAGCCACGTACGACAGACCACATGTAACTGGGAAGATTCAGCCCTCAATCCTGTATCAAATGGCACTCCATTCCTCTCACTGGCAATCCTCCCAGGAAGGTCTTATTCTGCAGGTGAGGGGAAACCCGGTGCTGGGGACCCCCCAGCCAGGAAGTGGTGAAGCTGTGACTAGATCCTGGGCCTGCCTGGCCTGGCCACAGAGCCATCATTCTTCTTATTGCAGGATACTACCTGCCTCCTCTTCATCATCCAGCCCAGAAGCAGCCCTGCACACGACCCATCCCCACTGAGCACACAGGAATGTAACAGATACAGGAAAATTACACCCAGGATGCACCTGCATGATGCAGGCTGTGTCTTGGTGTTTTCTGGGTGCCAGGCTCTGACCTAAGGGCCGTAGATGCATTAGTGCCCTGAATGGATACAACAATCCTATGATGTAGGTTCTGTAAACATCCTGTCCTCATTGTACAGGTGAGGAAACTGGGGCTCAGAGAGGTTAAGTCACTTGCTCAAGGTCACACAGCTAGGAAGTAGCAGAGCTGAGATTTGAACCCTGCCTCTCACTACTATGCTATAGCCCTTTCTCTAATCTGACTGGGTACTACTCAGTCTGAAACCACTACCGAACACCCTGCTGTGCCCAGCACTGTGCCAGTCCCCAGGCACACAGAGGTGAACAAGGCACAGGTCCTCCCTGCCTCCTCCACCTGCCCCTACCCAGCACCACACAATAGATGGGGCTGTGCCCACACTCACTCTCCCTCCTTCCCATAGAGCCTCCTCTGCAGCCAGCTAGGACATGTGGATCTTGGCTCTGGATTGCATTCGACACCTAGGGAGGGAAAACACTGAAGTGGTGCCAAAGCCTGAATGGGAACACAGAGGCAGGGAGATGCAAATAGGGCAGGACAGCTGGGGGCCAGGGCTGGAGCAGGGGTTGGGGTGGGGCCGTCTCTCTGCTTCTGCCTCCATTCTGGTCCTAGGCTCACATCTATTCTGTCTCTCTTCATCTCAGATCTTCTCCTGGCATCTCTGGCTGACTCTCTCCATTTCTGTCTCTCTGTGTATCCATCTGTCTCCTGTCTTTCCCTGTCCCTTCACTGCGTGTCAGATGCAATCATCCCCTGTGGGGATGGATGATGGATCAGAGGCTTGGTCACCCACCATCAGAGTGGACGTCAGCTCTGTCTCAGGATCCTTCGTACCGGCCTCCTCTTTACAAAGGATCACAGTTCTCTCCTCTGCAAGCCTTCCTCCCAGGCTCTTTCTGCCCCTGAATAGTAATATCTGAGGGTCAGCCTAGGCTGCAGGTCTGAGATGTGTCCTGCCTCCCCCTTCAGACTCGGTGAAGAAGCCGTGTCCCTCCCACCAGACAGGAAGCTCCCAAGAATAAGGATTATGTCTCCTCGTTCAGACTGAACTCCCCGAGGACAGGGACTGCCCCCCCCCCACACCCAGACTGGGGTTCCTCGAAGGTAGAACCTGGGTTTCCTCCAGAGTCTCCAGACTGAGGGCAGGGCCTGTGTCTCCTTCCTCCAGAGTCTCCTAGTCTGTAGCTCAGGCTCTGCCTTGGGAAATATTTAGCAGGGATGAAGGGACTAAAGCGCTCCCCACCCTCCATATCTCCCTCCAAAGACCACTCAAACTTTATTTATTTTTTTAAAAATATATTTTATTGATTTTTTACAGAGAGGAAGGGAGAGGAATAGAGAGTTAGAAACATCGATGAGAGAGAAACATCGATCAGCTGCCTCCTGCACACTCCCTACTGGGGATGTGCCCACAACCAAGGTACATGCCAGAATCGACTGGAATCGAACCTGGGACCCTTGAGTCTGCAGGCCGACGCTCTATCCACTGAGCCAAACCGGCTAGGGCAACCACTCAAACTTTAATGTCCACCCCACTCTGGTGAACCCAGCGTCAGTCTCCTCCCCTCCCAGACGGGTCCTTCCTTCCCTGGGGCAGCTGGAGATCAGGAAGACAGGGATATTAATGTACAACAATCTGTAGAAAAATCTGTGGGCAGGGATCCTGCCCAATCATCAGTGCTCTGGCATCCCAATCCTACCCAAATCCAAGCGCGGCCTCCTCACCTGTCTTTCTCCTCATTTCTGGAGGTATTTAGAGTTCATTGGTTTGATGGTTTCCGAATGCTATTTAAAAAAAATAACCCTTTTCTTTGGAATGATTTGAGAGTTACAGAAAAGTTGCAAAGAGAGTCTAGAAAGTATAGAAAGTTCCTACATACCCCTCATCCAATTCCCCTAATGTTAACATCCGACATCATCATGGTACATTTGCCAAAACTAAGAAGGCAATATCGGTCCATTAGTATTAACTAACTCTGGGCTTTATTCAGGCTTCATTAGATGTTCTACTAATGTGACTTCTCTGTTCCAGGACCCCATCTGGGACATCACATTGCCTTTGCTCATCGTGTCTTGTTGGTCTCCTCTGTTCGTGATAGTTTTTCAGTGTTTCCTTGTTTTTCACAACCTTCATAGTTTTGAGGACTCGTGGTTATGTATCCCTATAGAATTTCCCAGTGTTGCCGAGGCCGGTTTGGCTCAGTGGATAGAGCATCGGCCTGCGGACTGAAAGGTCCCAGGTTCGATTCCGGTGGGGGGCATGTACCTGGGTTGCGGGCACATACCCAGGGGGAGATGTGTAGGAAGCAGCTGATCAATGTTTCTCTCTCATCGATGTTTCTGACTCTCTATCTCTCTCCTTTTTTCTCTGTGAAAAATCAATAAAATATATTAAAAAAAAAAGAATTTCCCAGTGTTATTTCTCAGCAGAAAAAACCTTTCCTCAAATGAAACCCTGTGCTGAGTCCTGGGATATGAGCAGAGACCAAAGTGGAGTTTCCCAGGCCCCAGCAGCAACGAGAGAGGCTGTGGGGGGAGCCTGAATATGGATCTCCCTGCTCCCCACCCTGAGAACTCTAAGAAACCCCTATGGGGTCATGGAACCCAGTTTGAAAACCACTGACTGAGGCCAAGCTCTGCTCAGTGCATGGTTCTTTTCCTATAACGCCCTGGACAGGTAGCGATAGACCCAGGCTCACGTATTCCCACTGACAGGCCCATCAGCGTTTCTGAGGAAGCTCTGATGCTGGAAAGGCCTTTGACAGCTGCCCCTCCCCAGCCTCTGTTGTAGGCTCACCTGGGTGTGCTGCCCAGGGACACCCTACGGGACTGACAACCATTTCCCAGCTGACAGAAACGTGGCAGCCCGGGGCTCCCTGTCCCTCTCCAGGTATCACTGTCACCAGAGGAGCTACTTTGCCAGAGGTCAGGCTCCTCCTCAGAGGCAGTCGTCCTATGACTGGGTGATGTGAGGGTACAAAAGCCCAGCTGGCGTGGCTCAGTGGTTGAGCATCGACCTATGATCCAGGAGGTCACGGTTCGATTCCCAGTCAAGGCATATGCCTGGGTTGTGGGCTTGATCCCCATATGTGTGGGGCATGCAGGAAGCAGCCGATCAATGATTCTCTCTCATCATTGATGTTTCTCTCTCTCTCTCTCTCTCTCTCTCTCTCTTTCTCTCTCTCTCTCCCCTTCCTCTCTGAAATCAATAAAAATATATTAAAAAAAATAAAAGACCTGTATATTGAAAACTACAATATATATCTATATATCTATATATCTATATATCTATATATCTATATATCTATATATCTATATATCTATATATCTATATATCTATATATCTATATATCTATATATCTATATATCTATATATCTATACTAGAGGCCCAATGCACGGATTGTGCACTGGTGAGGTTCCTCAGCCTGGCCGGCAATCAGGGCTGATCTGGGCCAGCCGGCCAGCGGGGAGGGACCACAGGAGGTTGGCTGGCCATGGAAGGTTGGCTATGGGAGCACACTGACCACCAGGGGGCAGCTCCTGCATTGAGTGTCTGCCCCCTGGTGGTCAGTGTGCGTCATAGTGACTGATTGACCGGTTGCTCAGTTGTTCGGTCACTTAGGCTTTTATATATATAGGTATCTATATCTATCTATCTATCTATCTATCTATCTATCTATCTATCTATTTAATGCCCTGACCCCTTGTCTCAAGGGGGACCAACTCTGAAGGGCCATTTCAGCTCCAGAGCTACTAGTCGGGTAGATGAAGCCTTTGCAGTTAAAGGCCTCCCTCTGTCCAGTTCTTCATTCACTCCCCAACCAATCTAGTTCCCTAGGGTTTTGGAGAAAGACCATCTGCATTGGAGGATTATACAATGTTTGAGAAACAGCTTCCTGTGTGCTGCAGGGCCTTGGTAGAGGTAGAGTGCCTAGCAACCAGGGACACCAGGGACACATGGCTGGAGCTGCCTACCATGAGCTGGTTCTGACTGACCCACCCTGTTTCTGTGAGTCTCCTCTCCTTCTAACTGAACTGTCTGGGTGTCTGGTGACTACATGGCCTAGATCTCTCCTGAATGTCCCCACATGTGGCCATCAATGTTCCTTCCACTTAACATATCAGCCAAGAACACGTGCTTCCAGCTGGCTGTGGCCAGAGATCAGAGTAACAAGACACACATCCCCACCCTCCATCTCATGACTCAGGAGACTTAATGGCTATAAAAAGTTTCCCAAAGTGTGGTCCGTAGACCATTGCAGAGGTCCCTCAAGGTCTACAAGTGATACACAGGTGCTGGCGGTTTCCAAGGAAAAAGGAGGGAATGATTTTACCCATACACTTGACATGCAAAATTAAGATTTTCACCGCCATCCCATTATGTTCTTTTTAAAAAAATATATATTTCTTTATTGATTTCAGAGAGGAAGGGAGAGGGAGAGAGAGATAGAAATATCAATGATTAGAGGGAATCATTGATTGGCTGCCTCCTGCACGCCCCCTACTGGGGATTGAGCCCGCAACCCAGGCATGTGCCCTTGGCCGGAATCAAACCCGGGACCCTTCAGTCCGCAGGCCAACGCTCTATCCACTGAACCAAACCGGCTAGGGCCCCATTATGTTCTTGATAACTGTCTCATTCTTCAGCACTGTGCATGTGCTACAGGTTCGAATTTGGTTGATCTACCTTGGCAGTTTGTGTCGGGCAATATATTTTCAAGTCATTTATGGGTTTTTGGTGATTACTTTTGTGATGTGTAATATCCTCAACTCAACTATGAAGTTAATGGTTCAAAAAAATGGCTCAGAAAAGAGCGATGAAAATAGTAACCCAAATACTACAACTGAGAGCAGTGTTCTAAAAGCAATTAGCGAGCAGGAATCTAGTCTAAAAATGTACATCTCTAAAAACTGGAACATGTGCGATGATTTCACAGGAACAGCTGAGATAGGAAAGTGTAAATAGTGAGTTCGATACTGAATATCCAGCACTGGACTTCATTGGACTGGCTACCCATCCCATCCTAATCCCCAGCGTGTGTTTGTTATGAAACTTTGTCAAATAGTGGCATACGGCCATCAAGACTTTCACATCGTTTTCAAACACAGCACAGTGACCTTTCTGGTAAACCATTAGAGTTTTTTCTTTTCCAGAACAAGAGTAAAACAAGCTTTCCAGGACAAAATTGATAGATCGCCTCTCCCCAGCCCCCGCCCCACCCCACTAGAGGCAGGAACAAAAACCAAGCTACTCAGGCAAGCATTTAAGTTGCATTCCCCTTAGTAAAACACAGATACGCGTAACACTATCAGAGAAGCTTGTGAAATAGCTTCTTAATGACACGTTTCTATCGGTGA
Source organism: Myotis lucifugus (assembly GCF_000147115.1). Taxonomy (NCBI): domain Eukaryota; kingdom Metazoa; phylum Chordata; class Mammalia; order Chiroptera; family Vespertilionidae; genus Myotis; species Myotis lucifugus. The sequence continues at coordinate 156,331 of NW_005871703.1, read as the reverse complement.
GAATACAGAACCAACATTTGGCAAATTTCCTTTACCGAATGACAGGGCGGGGCATCACGTAGTATCCATGGCACGCATTATGAGAAAATAGTCGGGTTTTAACCAATCCTGCTATCTTGTACTCCTCATTAAAAATTGTGAAATTTTGCTTCCCTAAGATTAGGTTTGGACTATCACAAGTATTTACCATATTGCCGTCTGAGCAAGCTGTGTATGCTCTAGAACTGGTCTCCAGGGGCATAATCAATGACTTGAAGAAACGGTTTGATCTCAGCTCTCTTTTCAAAAATTCATGTGGGCCCACGTGTGCAAAGTTGGTTTAAATCAACGACGTGCAGAGTCCAAGCACATTAGCCTATGCGTGGTTCATATATCAGAGAAAAGGGTTCAGTAACTCTCAGTGTAATCACCAAGAGCCCACGATTCAGGAAAAAAAGATTCTGTGCTGAAGTGATTATTTTGTGAATCATGGTATGAAGTGAAAAGATGGCTTGGCAATCGCTGCTGAGGGAGCACTGGGAAGGGCACCCCTTACCAAGGATGAAAGAAGTTTGTGCCTCAAAGCCATCTTCTGTTTCCTGCTCTTTCCCCAGCATTTTGGCAATGTCAGCTGCTGTCCCCAAGATCCCTTCTCCCCTTCTCTCTCAGAGTAAATAATATTCCCAAATTTTAGTTGGATACATGACCACTTTGGATAAAAAGACCTCTCCCCTACTCCCTTTCAGCTAGGTGTGGTCATGTGACAATGTTCTGGCCAATGGGATGTGAGCTGAAGTATGACTACAGGTCCTTATAGGGAGTGGGTATGTTTTTCCACCCCATTTTCCTCCAACTACTGCTTGGAACCTCGTGTTGTAGACAGCCACTGTGGAGCACACTGATGAGGGCAAGACCCAAGGGTAGCAGAACAAGAAGAGAGAAGGATCCTGGGTCGCTGGACAAACTAATGAAGAAGAACCACCTTTCTAGCCCTGGACCACCTGTCTCTGGGTTATTTGAATGGAAGAGAAATACATTGATCCACTGTTATTTTGGATCTCTGTAATGAGTGGTCAAACCTAAATCCTACCCAGTATGGAGTTGAAGGACATAGTGAAAAGTGTCACTCTAATCCTGTTTCACTCACTGAGTGTACTTCTTTTCAGCATCCTATGCAAAGACAGAGGCAGCAAGTTCAAGTCCATTTTTCCAGCTATTCTACTAGCTATGGAGGGAAAAGGTTCCCACAAGGCATTTTGAAAAGAATGATGACATTTTTTCATGTCATTATTGATCATGCCACTCAAGACCACTTCTAAGGTCTTAAGTGACCTTCTCTGATGGCCATATGTTCAACATTTCTATTGCCCAAACATTGACAAACTGTTACAATGTTCACTGTTTACTATCAAATTAGCAGAAATTCTTAAGACCAAACTGTGGTGTGACTCCTCCACTATGAGAATTTGATTCCTTCTCAACCCTTGGTGATTTTTGTTTCTGAGCAGGAGAAAGGCATCGGCGACATATTATGAAGATGATTTAAAAACCACATCCAGATATTACATCAGAACGTAAAGAATTCTTTCCGAGGTCATTCAACCAAAGAGAGGATTATGGCTCCGTCAGTCACTCTCTCTCTCCAGGTGAAATACTCAGCCTTGTGACTTTTGGAAGCTCCATCCCTGTTGACCTAGTGTCTGAGAGAGCGGAAAATAGAAACAGCTCTGTGATTTCTGGATGCTTCTTTGGTCTGAATCCACAACCCTCTGACAGAGCCACCAAACATTTGCTGCCATTTCTAATGACCTGTAATTGTGGTTTAGGATTTTCTAATTTAGTACAAATTGGGAGTAAGAAAAGAAACAGACAGGATGTGAAAACTCCTATGGCTCCTTACTGTCACACGGGGCATCGGTCCACTGGTGGCACTTTCCAGAGGGTATCACCTCTCTCACCATGTGAAACGAATATCCTTCATATCACTTTTGCAAAGGTGCATTTTTATTCTTTTAGAAAGACAGTGTTCTTTCTGAATGTGCTCAGCTGCGGTGGTCGGTGTGTGCGCTCAATGCCCATTGAGGGTTTTTTTAAAATATAGATTTTATTGATTTTTTACAGAGAGGAAGGGAGAGGGATAGAGAGTTAGAAACATCGATGAGAGAGAAACATCGATCAGCTGCCTCCTGCCACACCCCCTACTGGGGATGTGCCACAACTAAGGTACATGCCCTTGACCGAAATCGAACCTGGGACCTTTCAGTCCACAGGCCGATGCTGTATCCACTGAGCCAAACCGGTTAGGGCAAAAGTGATGTTTTTTATGTGTCTGGTTATATTGGCACATTCTTCACATTATTCCTGAATTGAATGTCTGAAAGTCACTGTAAACAGAGGATACGTAATATAGTAGAATAATTTCTTGTGCAAATATTTTCAAAATGATTTTACTTTAACTCTGGCTATCTTCTATTCTGTCTCTGCTTTGGTTGGCTGGTGTAAAGAGGTTTTTGTTTTCTTTTGGAGTAAGTCATGTAGGAAAGAGAAAAGAGCAGAGCTGGGTAGGTTCCTAAAGTAGATTGTGGAAATCCACAAGGTAGACGTAGTATATTGAACTATGTCCTTGGGGCGTGTTAAGAGCACAGCCTCTGGAGCCTGGCCCTCTGGGCTCTGTGATCTTGGGAAGGCTCCTTAACAATTCTGTGACTTAATTTCCTCACCTATAAAATGAGTTAATAGCTCACAGAGCTATTGCACAAACCACATGGTGAATGCTCAGTGACAATCAGCAGTTGTTACCGCTATTTTACCATGGATGCTTGCAGGTGGTCGTGACCTACAGCTTGGGCTCTGATATCAGAAAGGCATGAGGTCAAACCTCCGGCCCTACCATGGCCAAGTTGCTGAAACTCGGTTTCCTCAGCTCTAAATGAGG
>NW_005871703.1:140963-153317 GCF_000147115.1 Myotis lucifugus | reverse complement strand
CTTTCTCTGTCCCCAGAAAGGCTCTTCCCCCCACACTTAAATGTCTGAAAAACAGCCTAAACTATGGATAATGGCTACGGACTTAATGAGTGACAGACACCCCGGCCCCCAGGCCAGCTTACATTGCCTCCAGCTTCAGCACAGCCCTGTGAGCTATACTGATCATTAATTAGATCCACTTTACAGATGAGAAAACTGAGGCTCAGAGAGGGTAAGGAGCTTGCCCGCTGTCACGCTGCCAGGGAGCGGCAACAACCTGAGGCCTGACAGTCAAGAGCCAGCTTTTAACCCCACCAACGGCCGTCCCTTTGGGCTCCGAGTCCCCCTCTAAAATCTCTGGATCCCCGAGTTCGGATCTGAGCTGCTCTCTTTTTGGCCTTGCCCGGCCTCCTCTGAGGATCCCGGCACCAGCCTCCCTACTTCTCTCCCAGCCCCTCCTCGCTCCTGTCCGTCCCCTTTTCCGAAAGGCCAGTGGTCTTGAGAACACCTGCTTGCTCCGTCCTCCGCCTCGTCTGGGGAGGACCTGAGCCTCCAGCTGCCCCAAGGCCCTGCTTCCCTGGCGTTCATGACTCCCACTTGTTGCTCCGGATTTGCAGGGCGCTGCACTGGGGCCAGTGCACATGTGGCCCGTGGGCCCTTGGGCGCCTGCTGGGCACCCGAACTCCCTTCCTGGGCCTGGTTACGAAGCTGGCCCCCTCCCCGTGAGCTTTGGGGCCTCCACCAGGGCCAGGATGATCCCTGATTTGAATTCTCCGCCTAGATCAGGGGTCCTCAAACTTTTTAAACAGGGGACCAGTTCACTGTCCCTCAGACCGTTGGAGGGCCGGACTTATAGTTAAAAAAAACAACTATGAACAAATTCCTATGCACACTGCACATATCTTATTTTGAAGTAAAAAAACAAAACGGGAACAAATACAATATTTGTATTTGCATGTGGCCCTCGGGCCATAGTTTGAGGACCCCTGCTCTAGATGATTCCTGTCACGCACACCCCTGCCTCTCCTGCCCCCCTCCCTCCTCCGCACACACTCAAGGCCAGTCACTGTGCCCGGCACTCATTCTCCTGTGTCTCTAAATACAGGGGCTCTTCCTGCCTGACCCCAGGCCCCCCTGTGTCTGGCCTGTACTGTCTGAAACAGACACCCCACTTTAACACCACCCCCACCTCCTGCCGGCTCCCTCCCAGGCACTCCACTCGTGCCCCACTGCTGCCAGAGGCTCCCACGGCACCCTTACTATGCCCACCCCTCCAGGGCCTCTGGGCACAGGTTCTAACCATCTTTGAGGTCTTGGTGCTGGCCACCCCTCCTCTGACCAGAACATCCTCCGCTCCACCTACTGTCCCAGCCCGCTCTCCGCTCTCCTCTGTCTCCGAGGCCACATCCGCGGAGGCTCACCGTGGGTACCACTTCTGCAGGGAGCCGTCCCTGACCCACCCCATCAGGGTTCGCCCACAGGACCTGCACTTCCCCTCCTAGAGCCCACGCTCTGCTTGGCTGCTTGTACGCTCCGATCCCGTCCTCCGACCCAGCCTTCTTGGCGGATTGGGGCTCATCTGTCACGTTCATCCTGGCCCCTAGCACGGTGCCTGACCTGTAGCTGACGGCCAGTGAGTCTGGCAGGAGCAGTGCAGTGCAGCTCTTGAGGGCTTGGGCTCCGGGCTTAGACTTCAAATGCCAGCCTCTCCTTTCCTCTGCTGTGTGACGTAGGCACCTTCCCTTTTCCGTGCCTCAGTTTCCTCATCTCTGAAATGGGGATATACTAGATTCTCTTCAGAGGGTTGTTGTGAGAACTTAAGCACATGGAACAGTGCCTGGCATAAGTAAGCATGCACTATATGTCAGGTCACATCTAACCATTATTCATCTTATGGGTGGTGTTAATGCACTGTTTTCCTCGATGTATCTCTTCCACTAAACAGTGGGCTCCTTGGATATGGAGTCCAACCTAATCTTTTCTCAATTCCCGACTCCGCAGGGCCCTGCCCAGTGCCTGGCAGGGGGCTGTCCCTTGGGTCTGGGTCCTGGTCCAGGAACTGTGTTCTTCTGTGAAGCTCTCCTCTCCTGCCCCGGTCAGCATCCTGACCTCCCACTATTCCCACCCCACACCCCTCTCCTGAGGGCTCATGTGCCAGGAAAGCCTGGCCCCCTGCCCGCTCACTCAAGGGCGGTCCCAAAATCCAAAGGAGAGATCTGTCTTTCACCACACCCCCCGTACCTCGCCGGGTTTCAGGAATTCTAAAGCACAGGGAGCTCTAGAAAGCCCTGCACTCGGTGAGGGGAGCCTCCTCCCCCAATCTTGGCTCTGCCACTGCACAGCTGTGCAGCTTTGGACAAGTCGCTTTACCTCTCTCAGCCTTACTGTCCACATCTGTAAAATGGGAATACTCCCGGCCCTGCCTCCTCATAGGGTTGTCCTGATGCTCAATTGCACAAACCGGAGACAGGGTGCTTTGTAAACAGAGGCGGTGTGAGGAAATACAAGGCACGGTGACCATGGAGTTGGACGTGAGGATCAGGACCGAGCCTGCGGGCGTCTCTGGTCAGCCCCGTGCCAAGGGCGTGGCCACTGGGCTCTGGGCTGGGCAGCAAGCTGTTATGAAGTGGAGTTGACTGGGGATAAACCCAAGCCCAAGCTTTGTCCAAAGTCACTCAAGGCCTTCTGTTTGGACATGGTCTCCCTGCCACCTGCACTCACCACTTTTTCAAAAGCACCTTCAGGTGGCCCTGGGTGCCCCCCGACTCCCACTGAATCCTGAGGCTCAGAGGCCCGGCCACGCCTGGCTGTCAGCCACAGCTCCCTCCTCCCCCTCCTCACCCCGCCTTGAACTCCAGCCCAGCTGAATTAGGAATTTCCTAACATTAGTCATAATTCTTTCAGTTGCAAGTGCCAACAGACTAACTCAAAGTGGCTTAAGCAGAAAATTAAATATATTTGGCTTATTTAACCAAAAAGTCCAAGTACAGCCGGATCTAAGGGCTAAAATGATACCAAGAAGACTCAGTTTCTTTCTGATTTTTTGCTTTTCTCTGAAGTGCTTTTTTTTTTCCTTTGGACAGCCTGGCTCCATGTGGTGGTCCCAGGCAGTTCCAGGTTTATTTTCTAAAAACTAAGCAACCCCAGGAGAAAAACAGAGCCTCTTTCACAATAGTTTAAAAAAAAAAACCCCAGTGTTGACCTATATCGGGCTGAATGGAGCCCTTCCCTAAACCAGTGACGGTGGCCAGGCGGATGAAATATGCTAGTGGACCTGGGCACATGCCCACGCTAGTGACACATGGACCAAGAGTGGGGGAGGGGCCGTTCCCCAAAATAAAATCTGGATGCTGTTTCTGGGAGGAGGCATGAATGCGAGGGAAAGCAGAAATAATAGATATCCAAAAACATTCCATCCCTTGGCTGCCGGCGTATAGACACACACCTACTTTTTCCATACCCATGATAGTTCTAAGCTTGTTGTCACTGTTTTTTTCTTATTATTTGGAAATGATTTCAAATTAACAGAAAAGTTCCAAGAATAGTGGAGTAAGCATTTGAGAGTAACTTGCCAACATGATGTCCCATCACCCCTGGATACTTTAGTATGTAAAGCCTACGATGACATTCTCCTAAATAACCACAAAACCACCATAAAAATGATAGATAGAGCCCTGGCCGGGTGGCTGAGTTGGTTGAAGCATCGTACCATCCCGTCACCAAAGGTTTCCTGGTCAGGGCGCATACCTAGGCTGTGTGTGGGTTCAATCCCTGCTCAGGAGGCATCCAGGAGGCAACTGATAATGTTTCTCTCACATCGATGTTTCTCTCTCTCTCTCTCTCTCTCTCTCTCTCTCTCTCAATCAATGAAAGCATATCCTTGAATGAGGATTAACAAAATAAATTATAAGCTATATTACTATAATGTATTCATGTTTGCCATTTGTCCCAATAATGTGCTTGTGGCAAAAAGACCCAATCCGGTATGATGCATTGCATTCAGTTTCCATACTTCTTTAGTCCCTTTTAATGTGGAATGGCTCCTCGCTCCTTCCTTTGATTGTGGCTTTGTAAATGTTGAAGAATATAAGCAAGTGATTTTGTAGGCGCACCCCCCCCCCAGTTTCGGTTTGTCTGATGTTTCCTCATGATTAGATTGAAGCTATGTATCTTGGAGAGAAAAGTCACAGAAGTGCTGCTGTGTTCTCACTGGATCATACCAGGTGATGCATGATTTCAATTTGTCCCGTTACTGATTATATTAACGTTGATATTTTTATTGAGACGGTGTCTACCAGACTTGCAATACCCTTTTGGTGCATCTATATGGGCACTTCTGTTGGTTGTGTGCTTTAGCAGACAGTGCCAGAGTTTTTCCCAAAGTGGTTGTACAAATTTGCTCTCCACCCAACAGTATAAAAATTCCAGTGGCCACATCCTTGTCAACACTATTGCTGGTTTTTAAATTTTTAGTCATTCTGAATGTGTAGCGGTGGTATTTCATTGTGGTCTTAATTTGCATTTCTCTGTTAACTATGTTGCATAATGTTTCATGTATTTATTAGCTGTTTATATATCTTCTTTTATGAAAAAAACATACTACCTTTTGACCCATTTAAAATATTGTTCTGTCCTTTTCTGTTATTTTGTAGGATAATCTTAGTATATTCTCCATGAGTCCTTTGTCATTTGTAATATCTTTCGCTCTGTGGCTTGCCTTTTCACTTACTGATGTCTTTTGATTTTACTGAAATAAAACGTTTCTTTCGATTAGCTGTGTATGCTGTTTAGGGATTCTTTGCCTAATTCTAAAATAATGAATTTTTTTTTCTTTTGTTATCCTTCATCATTTTCTTCTAGAAGCTATTTTCCCCTTGTACTGTCCACATTTCGTTTTAGAGGTCATTTAAAGTTTTACCAAAGGTGTATATGTACACAGTTTAAGAGGCAAAACTTCACAGGATGTGTAAGGAGAAACGGCAGTCCTGTAGCCCTTCATACTTATTTCCTGCTCCCCAGAGACAGTGGTTTTCAACTTAATCAGCTGACGTTTTAAAGAGAAATTCTCTGTATCTCTAAATAACAACCTTTTGTTGCCAATTCTTGATTTTTCAGTTTTGGGGATTCTCTTTTGACTTCCCAGTATGGAAGATAAGGAGTTCACTCTTTTTAACTCCTCACCTCCCCCACACTCAGTCGCACTTCCATTCTCATCACCTTCCCAAGGTGGTTACACGATCGATCGCTGTGGTTGGGCCAATAGTCAGCGTTTACCCTAACACGACTGGGTCCTTGTTATTCGTGTCTGAGCTGAGTGGGGCACTAGGATCACTCTTGGTCTTTGTTCTCCTGGAGTTTGCATTTCTCTTGCTTTGCTGCTGCTGAGGTTCATTTGTTTTCCCATGTAATGAGCACTGCTTCAAGCCCAGTGTTCCCATTCCGACACGTTAGGCATTCCGTCAGTTTCCTCTTCTTGAAGCAGTCCCTTCTGCAGACTTTGTGTGTTTTTTTAAATCCTCACCCGAGGATATTTTTCCATTGATTTTTAGAGAGAGTGGAAGAGAGAGGGAAAGACAGAGAGAAATATTGATGTGAGAGAAACACACCAATTGGTTGCCTCCTGCATAAGCCAACCAGGGCCAGGGCTGAGGAGGAGCCTGCAACCGAGGTACACCCTTGACCAGAATCCCCAGGCTGATGCTCTATCCACTGAGCCAAACCGGCTAGGGCTGTTCTGCAGACTTTTGACCCACCACAATCCCTTTGCTCTCCAGCCCCCAGGAACAGCTCTCCTGCTGGAGTCTCCTTCCACCACCCTCCTTAGGATTCTCCTTACCTCTCTCCTACACCTGACCCCCTCGTTTCCTGAAGCCCGTGTCTTCCTCTTTCTCATTCTCTTTTTTTTGAGGAACACACCCTCCCATAGGTTCTGGAGAAGGTGTGCAAAGGGGATATAATTTCTGAAACTTTGAACATGTGAAAAGGTCTTTAGTCTACCCTTATACTTAACGGATAATTTTACTGGTTTTAGAATTCTAGGTGACAATTTTTCTTCAGAATTTCGAAGACATATTTGTATTGTTCTTTGCATTTGGATTAATGGACTTTTTTTTAAAAAGCTTTCTTTTCCTCTCAGTAACATTCTGTAGTTTTCTATGTGGAACATAAACACATTTTGTCAGATTTATTCCTAAGTATTTGTTTTTTAACTTAAAAAATACTATTGTTGATGAAATATTTTCATTTTCTAATTGCTTATTGTCATCCTAAAGAGATACAATGGAATTTATTTAATTGCTAAATTTATTTAATCTTATACCATATCTGTGGATTTTTAAAAATTTTCCAACTTACATAATGATACCACTGATGAATAACCATTGTTTTTTGTGTTGTTGTTGTTTTTTTCCTTTTCAAGTCTTACCTCTTTTTATTTTTTCTTGCCTTATTGCACTGGCTAGGACCTCCCATACAATATTACATAGAAGTGGTGGTGGTGGACATCCTCATTTGTTCCAATCTCAAGGGGATAACTTTCAATACTTTACCATTAAGTGCGATATTTACTGTAGCTGTTTGTGTGTGATATTACCAAGTTAAGAAAATTTCCTTTTACTTGTAGTTTGCCAAGAATTTTATCATGAATAAACATTGAACTTTTATCAAATGCTTGTTTCACATCTATTGCTATCCTTTATACTTCCAATCTGGGGTATTACACAACTGGTTTTCACATGTGGAGCCAAACTCACATTCCTGGAACAAACTCAAATTTGTCAAGAGGCATTATATACTGCTGGATTTGACTGCTCTTTTGTTTAGAATGTATATCTATGATTTTTTCAGAAATTACTTTGAATTATCCTTTCTTGTAGTGTCCTGCTTTGGTTTTAATATCGAGGTTATGCTGCCCTCATCCAAAAAGTTGGGAAGTGTTCTCTTCTCTCTGAGAGTTTATGTAAAACTGGGGTTGTTTCTTCCTTTGATGTTCAGAAGAACTCACCGGTGAATGATCTGGACTTGAAATGCTCTTTGTGGGAAGATGTTTAATTACTGACTAATTTTTCTAATTGATACGAGACTATTCTCTATATTGCCTTCTGTGAGATTGCTAAGTTGTGTTTTTCAAAGAATTTACAAGTTTCATCAAAATTTTCAAATTTATTGGCATAGAGCAGGGATTTTCAAACTTTTTCATCTCATGTCACACATAGTTAACCACTGAAATTCTGTGGCACGCCAAAAATATACTTTTTGCCGATCTGACAAAAAATAGGCATAATTTTGATTCATTCACACCAGGTGGCTGTTGTTGTGTTGGCTGCTGTCATTTTTTAAATTTGACAATCTAAGGGAAAAGAGGTCAGTGCCCCTGAGTAGTCAGGTATTGCAGGTTTTAAAAATTCTTACAGCACGCTGGTTGAAAATTGCCGGCATAGAGTCATGATAATAGTCTCATAATATCTTAATTGTCTGTAGGATAGTGATGACCTCCTTTTTGTTCCAGGTGTTAGCAGTTGGTGACTTTCCTTCCTGATCATTCTATTTTATTGGGTTTGTTTTGCTACGGGGTTTATTTTGCTATCCTCTGTGATTTTTAGCTTTTCTTCTTTTCTAACGCATGTACATATGCTTATGAGTTTCTATCTAAGCACTGCTTTAGCTACATCCCAACGTTTTAATAATATTTCAGCATCATCCATTCAAAAGTATTTTTGATATCCAGCAAGAGTTCTTCTTCAAACAATGAACTATTTGGAAGTGCATTGCTTAATGTTGGAACATTAAAAAAAATGTCAAATTATCCTTTGTTACTGGTTGCTAGCCTGATTATGTGGTGGTCAGAGGCCATACTCTGTATGATTTTCATTCTTTGACCTTTCTCAAGACTTGCTTTATGACCCAGTCTAAGGTCAATTTTGGAAATTGTTCCATGCACATGAAAAGAATGTGCGCTCTGAAGTTGATGGCTATGTGTTGGTTATACTGGTTTAACTTCTCTAGATGCTTACTGGGTTCTGTCTCCTTTTCTATCAATTGCCGAGAGAGAAACTTCCCCTCTGTTCCTAGTTTTCTAAGAGTATTGCTCATAAATAGGTGCTGGATTTTGCCAAGTGCTCTTTCTGTATCTACTGATATGATCGTGTGATTTTTATTCTTTAGCCTGTTGATGTGATGGGTTACATTAACTGACTTACGAATGCTGAACCAGCCTTACATAACTAGGATACATCCCACTTGGTCGTGGTGTACACTTCTTTATTTTTATTTTTCCATGTGTGCAAAGTACAGGTGTTAAAAACAAAGTAACAAAAATAGAACAGAGGCCAGTAGCCTCAGTGGGACAGTGCTGAAGCAGAGCCCCATACTCTCAGACCTGCAGAGAGAGGTCTAGGGTTGGCACGCAGAGAGGTCTCAGGTGGAAACCCTCTGGCCGAGAGTGGGGATCTTGAGGGGCTGGGGGCGGGCTGGAGGGAGCCTGGTCAGGATGAGGCTGTGAACTCATCTGAGCCTCACAGGTAGGACTGCAGGTAATCAGCAAAGAGGGCCTTGGCCCGGTGTAGGACACGCCCCAGCGGGTGTTTCCCCACAAGGCGGTCAAAGTGCATGGCCACCTCGTGGTAATCCAGCCCGTTCCTCATGATTTGACCCCGGTGCTCTAACAGGATGGCGAGGCAGAGAAACAGCATGAACGGGTTCCCCTGGCCAAGCTCCTGGGGTGGTGGCAGGGACTTCCCAGGGTCTTGTGGGGAGCCCACCTCTGGCATCAAAAGGGATCCTGCAGCAGGAGAGGCCTCCCAGGAGGACAGCAGAGTCGAGGAGGATGGGGAACCAGGCAGGGAAGAGGAGAGGGGTGCGTCTGCGGAGTTCAGCAAGGGCTTGGAGAGGGACTTGGAGCTGATGAGGACAGTGGGATGGAAAAGCTGGGCGAGAGGGTCCCTCCTGGGGCGGCTGTTGTCCCTGAGTTGCTGGAGGTCACCCAGACTGGCTGGTCCCGGGAGCTGCCCCCCACCACCAGGCTCCTGGCTGGTCAGGGCCAAGGGGTCAACGGCCTCTTCAAAAGCACCGCCTCTCCCGCCAGCAGGCCTGGGCCTGTGCCCCTGTCGCAGGGGCTGCTCCCCGCAGCTCCCGGAGCCAGTGTCGGCCCCGGGGCAGGGGGTCCCCACGAGCTCGACCTCCCGTTCGGGAGGATAGGGAGGCAGCGAGCTCCAGGTGACCTCGAGCATGCGCAGGGCATCCTCAAAGGCGAACTCCCGCTTGAGCTCGAGCAGCAGCCAGCGGTAGCAGAAGAGGAGGTGGTGGGCCCCCGCCTCCCGCAGGTACCGGTAGAAGTCGGGGTCCACGTGCCGCAGCAGCAGCTGGAGGTGGGCGAACTTGACGGCCATGGCCCAGCCGTCGGGGTGGAAGTTGGGGGCCAGGCGCCGCATGACGCCGCAGAAGCAGAGGAAGGCCTGGCCTTCGTGGTCCAGCGCCGCCAGGAGGGGCGAGGCCAGGTCGCTCATGCCCTGGCGGTAGGACACCTGCGGGTGGGTGACGGCGTAGGTGGTGAGCAGGTCGTGCAGGGCTCGCAGGTGCGGGCCGTCCTCCGGCCCCGCGTAGTAGGGGTGCGCCCGGTCGGTGCGCCGCACGTCCCGGAGGACGGCGCCGCGGATGCGCTCCAGGTCCTCGGGGCCGGCGCGCTGCGCCCACTCGCTCTTGAGCCGCTCGTACTCGCGGCTCTTGCTGCTCACGTAGGCGGTCCGCTGGCGGGCGGTCAGGCGGGCCGGCAGCACGTTCAGCAGGTGCTGCCACACCTCCCCGCGCAGGGAGGGCGCCACTCCGCCCTGGTAGACGCGCAGGCGCAGCTGCTCCGGGCGCGAGAGCCGGCCGTCGGGGTGCAGGTACGTGTGGAACTCGGCCTCGCTCAGCGGGGGCCAGAGGGGCTTGACCTCCTTCCCGGGGGACCAGCTCAGCACCTGCTGGACCCTGGACCAGGTGCGGCCCACCTGGGCGAGGAGGCCCTGCGCGAAGGGCAGGGCGGCCGCCGCCAGGGGCGCCCGTTGCTCCGGCGGCGGCGGCACGTCGGGGCCGGCGGCCTCCTGGGGGCCGATGAGGTCCCAGTCTTCCAGCAGCGGGCGGTCCTCCGCCGGCCCCAGGTCCAGCCGCAGCTGCAGGAAAGGTTTGGAGGCCACGGCGAAGGCCGTGCTGAGGTCCCCGTCCGACCGGAGCGGGAGGTAGACCTCCTGCCCCAGCCCATCCCGGCCCCGGTAGCGGAGGTCAAAGGGCTTCCCGCTCAGGTCAAACGCTCGGGCGAGGATGTGCTGCAGCACGTCGAGGGGGGTGATCTGGGGGTCCACCGCGAAAGAGCGGAGCTCGGGGGGCAAGAAGCCCGCACATTTCTGGACTCGGACTCGTACCACCTCCTGCTCCTCCTCCTCCTCCTCCTCCTCCTCCTCCTTGGCCCCGGCCGCTTGGACTCCCGGGCCAGGCGGGGATGCTCCGGAGCCGGCCAAGGCTGAGGACCCACAGGCCGAAGCCATCCCGGTGGCAACACGTCTTGGAGTGACGGTGACGGTTGCCCCGCGACCTGTGTGCGATTCCAGAGAGCAGCGCCCGCAGCCCCACCCTAGGCCCAGGCGCAGGCGCAGAAGGTGCTGTGGGACCCTAGCAACCCCGCACCCACCCACCCCCGCCCCTCCCACCCCGCACAGAGTGGAGGTCGCCTCTGTACCTATAATTCTTTTTAAACATTGTTGGGTGTGATTTGCTAATATTTTGTTGAGAATTTTTGCATGTATGTACATGAGATATGGGTCTACAGCAGTGGTTCTCAACCTTCTGGCCCTTTAAATACAGTTCCTCATGTTGTGACCCAACCATAACATTATTTTCGTTGCTACTTCATAACTGTAATGTTGCTACTGTTATGAATCGTAATGTAAATATCTGATATGCGGGATGGTCTTAGGCGACGACCCCTGTGAAAGGGTCGTTCGACCGCCAAAGGGGTCTCGACCCACAGGTTGAGAACCGCTGGCTACAGTTTCCTTGACTGTCTGCCTGGTTTTGCCGTTCGGGTGATGTTGGCCTCATAGAACGAGACAGAAAGTATCCCCTCTGCTTCTATCGTCTGGAAGCGATTGATTGCCTAGAATGGGTATAATTTCTTCAATTCCTGGTTCAATTCGCCAGTGAGTGCATCTGGGCCGGGTGCTTTCTGTTTGGGAAGGTTACTAATTATCAATCCAACCCCTTTAATAGATATAGGCCTATACAAATAGTCTATTTTTCCTTGTGGGAGTTTTGGCAGATGGTGCTTTCAAGGAATTGGTCCATTTCAGGTAGGTGACCAAGTTTGTGGGCATGGAGTTATTCATCATTTTCCTTTATTATCCTCTTAATGTACATGAGATTTGTAGCGATGCCTCTCTTTCATTTATGCTAGTAATTTGTATCTTCTCTTTTTTCTTTTTCTTAGTCTAGCTAAAAGCTTATTGACTTGCTTGATCTTTTCGAAGAATCAGCTTTGGGTTTTATTGAATTTCTTTATTGATTGTATATTTTCAATTTTATTGATTTCTTTTTAAAATTTTTTATTGAATTGATTGGGGTGACATTGGTTAATAAAATTATATAGGTTTCAAGTGTACAATTCTATAATACACCATTTGTATATTGCATGCTGGAAAACAGGAAAACCAGTGGTATAATTCATTTCAATTTTGAGACCCGGGGGACCCATTGGTATACCTCCCATCCCAGGCCCAAATTCCTAAGACCGGGGGGGGGGGGGGGGGGGGGCACTGGTGCAAGTTCTGAAATCCAGAGGCCCAAGGACCAGGAGCTCCAATGTCCAAGGGCAAGAGAAGATGGATGTCCCAGCTCAAGAAGAAACAGGTGGAATTTGCCCTTCCTTCTCCCTTTTTTTCTCTTCTGGCCCTTAACAGATTGGACAATACCTGCCTATCTTGGTTGAGGGCAAATATTCTGTACTCAGTCTACTGAATCCAATACTCATCTCTTCCACAATAATGGTTTACCAGGATGGCATCCCCTATCCTGGTCAAGTTGACACATCAAAAATTAGCCATCACAGCATATTAATCACAATTGTTTCAAATTCTGGGCCTGATCATTTCAGCACCCCTGCCATATCTGAGTCTGGTTCTGATGCTTGCTCTATCTCTTCAAACGATGTTTCCTGCTTTTTAGTATGTCTTGGAATTTGTTTCTTGATAGCCACACAAGATATACTTGGTAAGAGGACCTGCTGCACATAGGCCTGTAGTAGTGTGGTGGCAGGTGGGGGGAGGGGAAGCCTTCTATAGTCCTAGGATTAGGTCTCAGTCTTTTGATGAGCCTTTGCTCTGGACTGTGAACTTCACAAGTATCCAT
>NW_005871703.1:137981-139473 GCF_000147115.1 Myotis lucifugus | reverse complement strand
CTTTATTCCGGATTTCCTTAGCTTTTTAAAAATTGTGAAAAAAAGACACATAACCACAAAAATGTACTCTTAACCATTTTTAAGTGTTCCAGTTTGCTAGTGGTAAATACATTCCCCATCGTTACGCAACCAATATACAGATTTTCTTCTTGCAAAACTGAAACTTTATATCCATTAAACAACTCCTCATTTTCCCCTCCCCCTTCTGCCCCCCCCACGCCCCCCCCCCCCCCAGCCTCCCATAACCACCATTCTACTTTCTGTTTCTAAGGATGTGACTACTCTACTCCATATGTGCGGAATCACACAGGACTTATGTGCCTTTTATGACTGGTTTATTTCACTTAGCACAATGTCCTCAAGGTCCATTTGTACTGTAGCATGTGTCAACATTTTCTTCCTTTTTAAGGACAAATGATATCCCGTTGTATGTGTGGACCATATTTAGTTTATCCATTTACCCATCAGTGGACACTTGGGAGATTTCCTTTGTTTTTACCAAGTGTTCTTTTTCTGTTCCAGGGTCCCATCCAGGATCCACATTATATGTGGTCATCATGTTTCCTCAGGCTCCTCTGAGCTACGACCGTTTCTCAGACTCAGGGCTCATTCTAATGTTCGCCCTTTCCATATTTATAACATCCTTTGCCAACAGTAAGAAACCTAGTTCATTCCCTCAACAAATTTACGTATTGGGACTGTGCCAGTGTGGGCAACCGATGCCCCATTGCCACTGCTCCCTGCTGCATGCAGCCCCCACCTCAGCCGTCCTGGGCTCCGGCACCCTGCCTCATGCTGCCCCCGCCACCTCCTCCCCTACATGGATGTGCTCCTCACCTCAACAGACTCTGACAACTCACACCTTCTGGACGCCCCGCCCCAGCCCTTTAGAGGTGCCCTGCTCATCCTTCATGGACTCCATCTCCTGGTGCTTGGCCACTGCCCTGGTCACACGTCCCCTTCACTCTCAGGGTCCGAGCTCCTATTCTGGGCTGTTCTCCTACTTGGATGCCCTCCCTTCTCTGCTTGAGCGCCAACATTCTGGCCAAGGCCATCTGCCTACGCGATTGAGCTCTCTCTCTCTCTCTCCCTCTCCCTCTCCCTCTCCCTCTCCCTCTTCCTCTCCCTCTCCCTCTCTCTCTTCTCTCTGATGTCCCCGTCTTGATGACACACTCCAGCCGAAACCGGTTTGGCTCAGTGCATAGAACGTTGGCCTGCGAACTGAAAGGTCCCAGGTTTGATTCCGGGCAAGGGCATGTACCTGGGTTGCGGGCACATCCCCGGTGAGGGAGGTGCAGGAGCTCTTGATTGATGCTGCTCTCTCCTCGATGTTACTGACTCTCTATCTCTCTCCCTTCCTCCCTGTCAGACAATCAGTAATATATATTAAACAACAAAGTCTAGGACACGCTCCTGAGCTTGCTTGAGCCTGCCCACCGGGCGAAAAGGAACTGACTTTCTTCTCTCAACTCGGTCTTGATAGCCCGCGAAA
>NW_005871703.1:135991-137881 GCF_000147115.1 Myotis lucifugus | reverse complement strand
GGAGAGGGGGCTTCATACGTGGGAGGGGCCCAGAGGTCCCATTTCCTTGTCTAGACAGGAGCACCTGAGAGCAATGACTGTCCCCTCCCCTCTGACGAGGGACTCGCAGCTGCAGCCGCAGAATGGGGCAGTGAGGAAGTGGCCTCTTTGCTCGTCTTCTCCAGGCTGGGGGCGGGGAGCATCGAGGGTGAGCCCCAGCCTTTCTGCCTCTCAGTGGGTATGGGAAGTGGGGTCCTCCCCTCCCCTCCCCAGCGAAGCCTTTTGGCCCTGGGGCCCTGAAGCAGCCGGGGGTCCTGGGTGAGGGTGGGAGTGGCAGGGAAGGGGCTGAGGGCTCACCCTCCCCTCCCCTCCATGAACGTGGGGGCAGGCAGGGGGACGGCAGCCCCAGGCTGAATTTGTTACTCATTTTGCTCTTGGCTCTTCTGGTGGAAAAATCGAAGCTCTCCCCCTGGTACAGCTGAGGCGGAGAGGGTGAGCGTGGCTGGGAGGCCATCCTGGCAGGGGAGTCGCCGGGCGGGCAGGCGGGGCCTGGCAGCCTGGCCAGGAAAGACTGCCCCCCTTCCCAGCCCCCTCCGCTCCTACGTGGCTCTCCAGGCCCAGGGCAAGGTCCGGAGGCTGAGGTGGGGGCTGGGCCTGGGAGGAAGCAAGCACTGGCTTGGGTTCAGCCTCAGGCTCATAGCACCCCCTTCCTGGGCTTGTCCCCAAAACAGGCTCCCAGAGGCCCCTTGGGCTCCTGGAAGAAACCCCGGGGAAGCGGCTGTAGGAGAGGTCTGAGTGGGACTGGGAGAGGGCTTCCTCCGGGGGGGGGGGGCTGTGCTCAGGGGTCCCCAGGCAAGCTCGGGGTGCTTCCCGAACACCTGCGGACGCTGGAAGTCTTTCTGTAAGTTCCCCGGGGCACGACCACCATCCCCACTTCACAGATGGAGAATCTAAGGCTCCAAAAAGTCAAAGGTCGCCGAGCCTGAAGTGGCAGAGGCAGGACTGGAACCCAGTGTGTCTGGCTCATTGGACGGTGCTCTTTCCCAGCACTGGACCCTGAGCGCCTCCCTCCTCAGCCCGAGCCCCCTGAGCAGCTCCTGGGGGGCAAGAGCCTTGCAGGAATCCACGAGGAGGGGCCTGCCCCACCTCAGCACGGACCTGTCTCTCTCTCCCGTCTCTCGCACTGTCCTCCACGTCCCTCACTTGGCCCTGGGGGCCTGAGGAGACCTCCCCTCCACCCACCCTCCCTCCATCTTTCCAGCAGCCCCAGTCCCTGGCCCCGGCCCCTCTCCAGCCCGGTGGAAAGAGGAGCCCAGAGAGGAGCCCAACCACTTTCCCTCTGGAATCTGCTGCCTCGGCTGCGATGGGGAAACCATCTGGAGTGTATTACGGACAGCGGAGAAAGCTGAGAGCAGGAAAATGTGAGTTGGCCCCGGCAGTTCCCGGCTGCAGGAAGAGGGGGCTCAGTGCTCTTGAGGGGACAGGCCAGCAGCTGCCCCCCCTCCTCGTCCCTGATGGGGCAGAGGAGGGAGGTGCCCAGGAAAGGGTGGTCTGGGGAAGGCAGGGCCCAATTGGAACATGCTTGTCTTACCTACCCTCCCATTTCATAGAGGAAGCCCATGTTCAGAGAGGGATAGTGGCTCCCCCAGGGCCACAGAGCCAGTCGGGAGGAACAAGATCAGAGTTGGAACCCTTCCACTCTATGCACCCCTATAGACAATGGAAGTCCCCAGCGTGGGGGGGGGGGGGGGCTGGAGCCAGGGGCCAAGCTGAAGCTGATGAGTTTTCTCTCTCTCACCTTCAAAAGAGCAAAGCGAAAGGGCAAAGGCTCATGGGACAGGAAGGAATAGCCTTCCTTCTTTTGGGGTCTCCGTTCCTTGCCTCCCAATGCCACTCTTGCCCCTCATGCCC
>NW_005871703.1:133746-135150 GCF_000147115.1 Myotis lucifugus | reverse complement strand
ATGCCACTCTTGCCCCTCATGCCCCCCTTCCCTGGACCCGATCCCTGAGGAGGCCGGGTGGGGCCCTGGGCTGGGGCCTCGAGGCTCTTCCTCTGGGTCCCAGGAGCCCCCTCCCCCGCGCAGGGCCCCAGCCCCAGACGTGGCAGGGGAGCGGGAGGGAGGTTTGTCCGCTCCCTCCCAAGTGCTGTGCTGGCGGCTCCCGAAATAAAAATCAAATGTGGGCTTGGCAGCGGGAGTGGGGTGGGAGACGCAGCCGCGAGCGGGCGGGCGGCGATGCTGCGCCTTCATTCTTTCCATTGTAACTTCACCTCCTAACCTCTGGCATTTTAATTATTCTCCTACCCGCTCGCTCTCCCTGGGCCAGAGGGTGAGCTCACCCTTTCCTCCAGCCTGGGATGGGGGTGGCCGCTGCCGGGACCCCCAGCCCGCTCCTGGGAAGCCAGATGGGGGCCAGGCAGGGGCACCAGCCCCCCCTCGCTGCTCCCTGCTGCCCCCCCCCACCCCCACCCCCGCAGTCCCAGGCTCCCAGGCATCCAGCCTGGCACCCAGGCCTCCATGTGTGAAGCATTCAGTCTGCACACCCACGGCTCCATTTCATGGTGGCCACTGTCTTTAGCCAAAGCACCGCCGGCTCAAGGCCCGTTTTGTGGACGACGTGGCCATATGAGTGTGGGCAGAGCGGGGCCTGGGACCTGAGCCTGTCACTCCTGGTCCTACACTCTTCCCAAAGCCAGGAAGAGGGCAAGAGTAGCTCCGCCCCGATTATCCGCCTCGTCTCCCAGAATGTCCTTTTCTCTTCTCCCAAAGGTAAGTGGTTTAAAGCATTAGTTTGATGTTAAAACATACAAGGACGTAGTATGGAGTAAGAAGTAAAATGCCTATGAATTAAACAACAATCTTCACTGGAGAATATGTTTATTGATATTAGAGAGAGAATAAGGAAGGGGGGAGGGAGAGAGAGAGAGAGAGAGAGAGAGAGAGAGAGATCCATCAGTTGTCTCCCATTCTCGCCCTCAATGGTAATCAAACCAGCAGCTCTTTTGGTGCACAGGACGGTGCTCCAACCACTGAACCACCCAGCCGGGGCTGCCTAGGAATTGTTTAGGTAGAAAACAAGTTTGCAAAGAAGATGTCCACTGAGGCTGTCCATGGATATCAGGAAGCATCCTCCTCCCAGGCCTGGCCCTGAACTTCGGAGGGATGCTGGTCATCTCTGTCTGAGGCCAGTTTGTCTGGATCCCAGGCTGCCACTGAAGATGCTGTGGGTTGCCAGTGGGCAGCCTGGGCTCATCCTGGGACCCCGGGGCCTGGGGCTGGATTCCTCTGCTGATTCTGTGTGTCTCCTGGGGAGGTGAACGCCCACAGGGTAAGCAGTACAGACGGGGCAGCCTCAACCCTGAGCCC
>NW_005871703.1:129713-131329 GCF_000147115.1 Myotis lucifugus | reverse complement strand
TCCAGGAGGTACCCAGGGACCGAGGGGAGCAGGGATCTTGGAAGGGACCCACCTTCCCAGCCAGGCCCGAGTGGGAGGGCTTCCCTCTCCCCTGTCCATCCATCCCCCCACCCCATTAAACCCTTAAATTACCCTCGCCCCACCCAGCGCTATAGCGAGTGCCCCAAAATAAATCCTAAATTACATGCTGCCTGGGGGTGACCACAGCTCTCCTTCCTCCCTCTCCAGCAAACAGACCCGCCCTACCCAATGCCGGGTGGGGGGGGAGGGCGCCCCAAATGGGCTATTTATACAGCTCCCCTCTTTGCTGTCTGGCCCTGGTGTCCTTGGGCGAGGCCCAGGCGGGCTACACGGCTCTCCTGGGAGTTGTAAGGGGTTGGGGAGGCTGTGAGGCTCTCCAGGAATTTAGAGCCTAAATCAGGTTGCTTTGGGGCAATGCTAACAATTACTCTCAGGACCAGAAGAGATCTGGACTGTCCTGAGCACAGTGGGCATCTGGTCCCCCAAGAAAGCAGCCCGGACTCCAGCCTTCCGGGGTGCTGCCCTCCCAGAGAAGGGGGTGAGGGAGGAAGAGGGAGAGAGGAGGAGAAGGGAAAAGAGGGATTGAGAGAGATGGGAAAGAGAGGAGAGAGAGGGGGTGAGATTAATTGAGAGAGAGGGATATTCAGAGCGAGCCTTCACCCCCGGTTGCTGAGGGGAGCAGTTCTGAACACAGGGCACCCCGCACAGCACCCAAGAAGAGCTGGCGTCTCTCTCTTGGACCCTGGCACAGAGCGGGGGGCTGGACATGGCTATTGTGAGACCATGGGCTTCAGCCAAGGACCTCCCTGGACCAAGCCACCATCCACTCTGGGAGCCTGGCTCCCACAGAGGGGCTGCTCCCCTCAGGAAGTAAACGAAGGGGCGGAGAGGGGAGAGGCAAGAGAGAAGAGAGAGGGAGGCAGAGAGACGTACGCCCACAGAGAAACGCAAATGTGGACACAGACAGACACGCGGGGATGGAGCGTGGCCGAGGGAAGGAGAGGAAGAGGAGGAAGAGGGGGTACTTCCGGGGCCCCGGGCCTGGCATCCGTCATCTCTACTGCATGGCACCCATGAGCCTGGATGCCTGTCCACTGCCCACTGGCTCCTGGCCCCCTCCCTGCCCTCGGCCCTCCGGGAATGTGGGTGAAGGGCCTCCAGCCTGCCCAGGAGGGAGACGCTCCTGCTCCTGGACACCCCGCCCCTGAGTGCTCCACCCCTGCCCTGGGCGCCTGCTCACTCCCCAGAGGCAAGGCCATAACCTGCCCCTCATGGCGGGTGGGGGTCCTCCTCCTGCTTGGCTGCCCTGTATGTGTGTGTGGGCGGGGGGAAGCGGTGAGTCCAGAGGGAGGACAGAGAAATAAGTGCCCCCCCCACTTGGACTCAGCCCAGAGGAGGGGAGAGGAGAGGCGCTGAGAAAAAGAGGGGAGGGAAGGAGTGGAGAGGCTGGGAGAGCCTGGGAAGGAGCTGGCCTCCAGGCTGGAGTCCCAGGAGGAGGGATGGAGATGGCCAGGGACTGGCGGTGTGTGGGTGGTGGTACTGCAGTGTACTGGAGGACCATGTACACATCCAAGTTCATCTTTCATGCTGGTGAT
>NW_005871703.1:70040-104749 GCF_000147115.1 Myotis lucifugus | reverse complement strand
GGGTGGGTAAGCAATTCACATGACTGAGGTGTCATTCCTTTTGCTTGGTTTAACAGTTCAAACCCAATGAATGAATAATAAAAGATGGAATCACTTCGCCTGGCCGGCCGGTGGGGCTCGGTGGCTGAATGTCAACCTATGAATCAGGAGGTCACCATTCCAGGTCAGGACTCGTGCCCGGGTTTCAGGCTTGATCTCTAGTAGGGTGCGTGCAGGAGGCAGCCGAGAATACACTCATCATTGGTGTTTCTATGTCTCCTCTTCCTCTCTGAAATCAGTTTAAAAAAACATTTTTTTTAAAAGATGGATTCACTTGAATGAATGAATGAATGAATGATCACCTGAGTGAGTGAATGAATGAACAAATGTGAAGATCTGCCATCAGACATTTGTAAAGATACACACAGCTTGGTTAACACCAAAACGGTGGTCCTTGCGTCTGTGGACTTGAACTTCTGCAGGAGACTCCCCAGAGGTCTGGGGAGTGAAGGAAAAGCTGTGCGCAGGGGGCATGCTGGGGTGATGGGGGAGGGCCTTGTGCTCCAGGGTCAGAGAAGGAAAACGGAGTTCTGCGTGGTGGGAAGTTGGGAGGAGGATGACACCAACAAGAATCTAACCTCACCAGGGGCCTGAGTTTCAGAACTCTGGCTCCCGGCATGTTCGTTTCTGCCCCCAGCACCTCCTCGTCTCAGTTGCCCTGTTTGTACAATGCAGAGGGTTCCCCCTTCTAGCTCAGATAGGGTGTTTCCCAAGTGGGGAGGGAAGAGAGTTCAGAGAACCTCTTTGACTCTACAGCCTTTCCTCCGCTCCACCTCAGCCACACCCTCAGATGGATACACCTGATCTAGTCACCCCGATAACCTCAAACCTCCCACACCCTCAACATCAGCTCCCATGCTTCCAGTCCAGGTGCTGAAATAGCCCCCTGCCAGCAATTCCCTGAGCCCACGGAGACCTCCAAGCCATGGGCCTTAGCCCCGCAGCCCCATCAGCCATGTCCTCAGTGCCTTCCTTACCCAGCTTGGAGGCCTTGATCCACCCTGGGAATCACCCGGAATTTCACTTCTCCATCCATTGTACTCACCTGGCAAAACCCCAAACTCTGGTTGGAATCAACTTTTGCTCAAGAGCCAGCACACCTGGGCGATTGGACTCACTTCAAAATCAAAATGGTGAAATCAAGGGGCCCCCCAACTTCTCCATCACGCCATAGATGCTTTCCTTTCTCCCTCTTGAGAGACTAAGTCGTGCCTTCCACTCTCCTGGGTCTCCCACAGTCCCGGCCTCAATTTCAGCTGGTGATGGCACCACGTAAGTCAGAGAAAATTAATGGATGTAATCACGAGAGAACCACCCATCTCCCCCTAACACCACCCCCCCCCCCCAACCTCTGGTTACAGTGGAAGCCAAATCCCACACCGGCAACTGGATTCCACCCCCCTCGGTCCTTCTGAAGACCTCACTCCTGCGGGTGCTCCCACATCAGCCATTTCCCCCTCAATTATTGGACTTTTATTGTCCCCTGACATAAAGATGCCTCATCACCCATCTTCGAGAAGCCTTCCCTTGACACTCTCATTGCCTCTGTGCGTGCGGTTCCACTTGCTCCTCCCCATCCTTACTCCATCCGGCTCCAATCAGCTCTTTGTCTCCATCGTTACGTGAACTGGCTCTTGTTCACATCATCAGTGACCTACATCTTGCTGAAGCCAAAGCTCAACTCTCTAGCCTCGTTTACTATCTGTCATCGGCCTTTGACATACTTGGCCCCTATCTCCTTTCCTGAGAAACTTTCTCTGGTGGACTTCCTGGTTTTCCTCCTACTCAGGGCTGCTCCTTCTCAGGCTCCTTCCCTCTCCCCTCCCGCTCCATCTCCTCTAAATGGTAGCTGACCTGGAGGTCACTCCTCTTGGTCTTCATTCACTCCCGCAGTGGGTCTCACCCAGTGCTGTGGCTTCATAGACCATCTCAAACCTGTATCTCTGGCCAAGACTTCTCCCCTGATCTCCAGACTTGTATATTTAACTTATATTTAACCACCTATCGCCTCCACTTGGATGCCTCAGGAGCATTTCACAGCCAACACTGGGCTCTAATTTCCCTCCACCCCACCCCAAATCCAGGCCTTCCCAAGTTGTCACATCATAAATAAATGGCACCACCAGCCAGCCAGTTCGTTCAGGCCAAAACACTAACTTATTCTAATTTCTCTCTTTTCCTCACCTCCTCATCCTGCCTCCAAAATAGACTCGTGTCCACGTTTCACCATTTCACAGTGACAGCCCTAGACCAAGTCGCCTTGAAGCTCTCTAGCCCAGGCAACCCTAATGACATCCCCCCGGATTCCCTGTCCCCATGCTGCCCCCTGCAGTTCATCCTACATACTGCAGCCAGGGAGGTTTCTCTGGAGCATAAATAATACATGTCATTCCCCTACTCAAAAAGGCCTCTGATGGTTGCCCATTGCACTCGGAATAAACCCCAAACCCCTGACCTCTCGTCTCCTCCCTTCTCACTGCATGCCAGCCCCAGTGGCCTGCGCTCTGAGCCTTGGCTGTCTCAAGTCAGTCTGGCTCTGGGCCTTCGATGGCTTTTATGCTTGGAAACCTCCCCCCCCCCTCACCCCATCCCCACTTCTCTCTGAATGTTCACTTGGCTATCTTCCCATCATTCCAATTCCAGCTGTCACCTCCTCAAAGAAGCCCACCCTGACCACCCTGCACGGAGCAGCCCCTCCAGCCCCCTCTGTGACACGATGCTGTTTTATTTTCTTCACAGCATGTCCCGGCGCTGCAAACCGCCTTATTCACTTACTGCTTACCTGCTCACAGTCTGTTTTCTCTCTCTGGACCCACCCTCCTCAGGGATGGGGGTTTTCCATGTTCACTGTTGGGTTCAGAGTCAAGGACAATGCCTAGCACCTGGGAGGTGTCTCTCTGTTGACTCACTCCCAGCGGCCACAATGGCCGTGGCCACCTTGAAAGCCCAAAAGTTCCTGCAAGAGAAACGCCCAGGAAAGGACTTTCTTGGGGCCTGCAAACACCCCTCGGTGCCACCTGTGGATGCCAGGCCCTCGACCAGAAGGAGTTATTGTGCTCTTTCTTTCCCTCTCTCCCTCCTTCCTTTCTTCCCTCCCTTCCTTCCTTCCTTCCTTCCTTCCTTCCTTCCTTCTTCCTTCCTTCCTTCCTTCCCTTCCACCCTTTCTTTTTTTTTTCCCACTGAATATTGGGGGAACACCTTCTCCCATGTCAGGCATTATTCCAGGGCCTGAGAAAAGAGGCCCACAAAACAGATACTATTCCTGCTCCCACGGAAAACAGATGCCAGTCAGCCAATCCCACAAGTGAATCTGTGGGCACCCTCTGGTCTAAGCGCTGGGAAGATAAAATGCGCATATCGTGTTAGAGAACTAGGGTGGGGCCGGGGGACTGCTTTAGGTTGGGTGGTCAGACATGGTCTTTCTAAGGAGACTATGACATGGAACCAGTTCCAGCAGCAAGAGAAGTAGACAGACATGAAAGAACGGAAAGAAGAGTGCTACCGGCAAAGGCCCTGAGGAGGAAAGGAGCTCGGTGGCTCAGAAGACTTAAAGGAGACCCCTCCCTGTTTCAAAATCCCCAAGATCCTTAACGAGGGTGGGTGTCTTCATTTCCTAGGGCTGAACAAATAGCCACAAGCTGGCTGACTGAAAACCACAGAAGTTATTTTCTCACCGCCTGCAGGCCAGGAGTCGGAATCAAGGTGTTGACAGGGTTGGTGCCTTCCGGAGGCTGGAGGGAAATTCCATTCCACGCCTTCTCGTGGCTTCTGAGGGCTGCCAAGCAGTCCTTGGTGTTCCTTGGCTTGTGACTGCCCTCTGTTCTCTGCCTCCACCTTCACACGGCCTTTTTCTCCATGTTTCCGCGTGTTCTAAGGACACTCTTCATTGGATCGAGGGCTCACCCTAATCCAGGAAGGTCTCACCTGCAGATCCTTACCTCAAGTACATCTACAAAGGCCCTTATTCCAAATAAGGTCACATTCTGAGGTTCTGGTGGACACATCTTTGGTGGTGGAGGGGGCAGGGGGGGGGCACAATTCAATCCACTACAGAGATATTCTCATCTGGAAGGTGCCTCAGAGATTCTCGGAAAGGGCATATCTCAAACAACAGCATATCTTCGAATATTCTGGAAGATACCTCTGAAAGGGGGGAGTGGCATTCTGTGTTCAGGGAAATCTGGAAAATGCTGCATACACATCTCCCAGGGGGAGATCCATCTTAAAGGGCTGAGGATTCACAGGAAAGGAGCCACCTTGCCCTGATTCAAAGCAGCATCGCTCTAGTTCATTTCACCATGAAACTGGTTTTTCCTTCTCATAATCCCGGTGGAATTTGAGACCCTATCATCCTGTGGAATTTCGAGAGGAACGCTTTGTCTTATTGTGGATGAGATGGTCAAGTCCAGAAAAGAGAAGCGACTCATCTAAGGTCACAAAGCTGGCAGGGTCAGAAGTGGGATTTAAAACTCAGGCTCGTCAAGATGATGGAGAAGGAGAGCCTATCAGTGGGTGCCAGGGGTTAGGGATGATGTGGGGAAGGGAGGGGGTGTGACTAGAGTAGCAGTCTATATCCTGAGTGCAGTGGAGGTGACACCAATGGACACGGGGGAATCAAAAGACGTACAAGTAGACACCCACATTGTACCAAAGTCAACTTCCTGGTTTTGATATTGTTTCTCGCCATCGTTGCATCTTACCTAATGTACCTACTGGGCATGGCGTAAGAGGCAACATTTGAGAGAAACGGGGCAAAGGGAACTTGGGACCTCCGCACGGCCTTTGCAACTTCCTGTCAGTCTATAATTCCTTCAAAACAAAAAGATCTTTAAAAACCAGTTTCCTGCTTCCATGTCCAAGGGCTTTTTATGTGCCTAAAATAGAGCAAGTTTCGGTTCAGTTTGTGCCCAAGGCCCAATACAAAGCACAGTGTGGTGTTGCCTGGCATGGTTTGTGGTTTGTTTGAACTGGAGTCGTTTGGGTAGCGAGGGCTGTAATTTGCACACGTCCTGCTGCTGTGGCGAGGGCCAGGTCGCAGGGCTCGTCTCCTTCCTTCACACCTGACCGCTGACCGCGGGGAGGCTCGTAGCCAGATGTGTGGGCCCTGATCGCGCAGACGCAGAGCCAAGAGGAAGAGGACCTTGGCTTCCGCAATGAGAGTTTCCTGGTCATCTAGATGGCCCTCCGTGGGGCAGGATTATATATTTATACTTTTTGGCAAAATGTAAACTTTCTGGCCGAAACCAGTTTGGCTCAGTGGATGGAGCGTCGGCCTGCGGACTGAAGGGTCCCGGATTCGATTCCGGTCAAGGGCATGTACTTGGGTTGCGGGCACATCTCCAGTGGGAGATGTGCAGGAGGCGGCTGATCGATGTTTCTCTCTCATCGATGTTTCTAACTCTCTATCTCTCTCCCTTCCTCTCTGTAAAAAGTCAGTGAAATATATTGGAAAAAAAAATGTAAACTTTCTGTACAGAAACAGGCCACTGCCTGGATTTGGCTCAGGAGCCATAGTTTGTTGACTTCTGAATGAAAACGTACAAGTCGGTCTAATTTTTCCACCGCTTACCGCCTACCCAGCTTCTTCGTGCAGTTGGTTGTTTTGTTGTTGTTTTGTTGTCCCAAATGTTTTATTGTGGTAAAATATACATCACATCAAATTCGCCATCTTCGCCATTCTTATGAGTACAGCTCGGTGGTAGCAAATACACTCATGATGTTGTGCAACCATCACCCTCCTCCATCTCCGTAACTCTTCATCTTGTAGAACGGTGCCCATTAGTAACAGCTCTCCATTCTCTCTCTCTCCCTCACCCCCACTCCCGCACCCCCGCCCCTGATCCTGGAACCCCCCCCATTCTACTTTCTGTCTCTAAGTACCTCATATAAATGGACACATACAGTATTTGTCTTTGGGGTCTGGCTTATTTCACTTAGCGTAACGTCCTCAAGTTTCGTCCATGTTGTAGCATTTGTCAAAATTCCCTTCTTTCTTAAGGCTAAATAATAGTCTATTGTATGTGTATATCACATATTGCTTATCCATTCATCTGTACACTTGGGTAGACTCCATGTTTTAGCTATATCTTCTTGCTGTACTGACCCTTTTATTAATATATAATGTTCTTTGTCTCTTGTAACCTATTTTGATTTAAAGTTTTTCTCCCCCTGATATTAGTGTAGCCACCTTTGCTCTTTCTTGGTAACTATTTGCATATAATATCTTCTCTAAACTTTCACTTTTAATCTATTTGTGCCTTTGAATCTCTTGTAGACAGCATGTAATTACATCATGTTTTTTATCCTTTCTGCCAATATCTATCTGTTGATGAATCCATTTACATTTAAAGTTATTACTATTAAGGAGGGACTTGCTTCTGTCATTTTGCTATTTGTTTTCTATATGACTTATAGCATTTTTGTCCCTCGTTTCCTGCAATATTGTTTTGTTGTTGTTGTTAATCCTCACCCTAGGGTATTTTTTCCATTGATTTTTAGAGAGAGTGGAAGGGAGGGGGAGAAGGGGGAGAAAGAGGGAGAATGGGAGAGAGACATCAATCAGTTGCCTCCCTCCCACACCCTGACCAGGGCCAGGGATTGAACCTGCAACCCAAGTATGTGCCCTTGACCAGGAATCGAACTCATGACCCTTTGGTTATGGGCCAGTGCTCCTACCACTGCACCACACAAGCCAGGGCTACACTCTGGTTTTTTTTACAGCTTTGTCCACACCTTCTTTGGTTGTTCATGTCACAAAATCATATCTATATACCTTGTATATATAAGACAATAATCCATTTAAATGCATTCGTCTCAAATTATGTAGAACACAAAATGTGGTGTTATAAACCAAAGTTACAATAATACGTGCTTTTAGACTAATATTTTAATGTATTAGTCTCTTAAATCATGTAGAAAACAAAAAGTGTAGTAAAACCATTGTTACCATAATAGTAGCTTCTATAATTTTCCATGTATTTAACTTTATTAGGATCTTCATTCTTTTATATGGCTTTGAATTACTGTCTAGTGTCCTCTTGTTTCACCCTGGAGGACGCCCTTGAGCATTTTTGCAGGGCAGATCTAATGGTAATGAACTCTCTCAGCTTTGGTTCATCTGGGAATGTCTTAATTTCTTCAAAGGACAGTTTTGCCAGATACAAGATTTTTCTTTGCGCACTTTGAGTATATCAACCCACTGCCTTCTGGCTTCCAACGTTCTGATGAGATCTGCTGGATCTTGTCGAGGATCCCTTGTATCAAGTCACTTCTCTCTTGCTGCTCTAAGGATTTCGTCGTTGTCTTTTGAATGTTTGATTATAAATGTGGCCAGGTTTAGGACTTTTTTGACATCTTGGAGTCCATTGAGCTTCTTGGATACTTATATTTGTGTATTTCATTACATTGGGGAATTTTCAGCCAGTATTTCTTCAAATATTCTTTCTGTCCCTTTCTCTCTTGTCTCCTTATGGGGCTCCCATAGTGCATCTGTTAGTCCACTTGGTGGTGTTCCATAGGTCTCTTAAGCTCCGTTCACTTTTCTTCAATCTTTTTCTTTCTGTTCCTAAGACTTGGTAGGTTCTATTGCCCTACTGATTCTTTGTTTACTGATTCTTTCTTCTGCCTGCTCAAATATGTTTTCAACTCCCTTTAGTAAATTTCTTTATTTAATTATTGTAGTTTTCAGCTCCAGAATTTCTTTTTGGTTTCTTTTTAGGTTTTCTGTCTCTTTATTGGTATTTTCAGTATATTCATTCCTCATTTTCTTGACTTCCTCCACGTCTGCCTTTAATTCTTTGAGCATCTTTAAGACAATTGTTTTTAAATCTTTGTCTAGTAGATCTGCCATCAGGTATTTTTCACAAACAGTTTCTGTTGGTTTATTAACCCCACCCTGCCTTGGAATGGGCCGTACTTTCTTATTTCTGTGTATGCCTTGAGATTTTTTTGTTGGGAACTGGACACTTGAATCTAATAATGTGGTAACTCTGGAAATCTGATTCTCTCCCTTCCCAAGGGTTGGCTACTTTTTGTTTTCTTTTGTTTGGCTGTTATTATTGTAGGCTGTCTCTGGGCTGAGGATCAGACTAAGGTGTAAACCTAAGGTCTTCTCAGGTCTTTTCTGAATCTGTGTCTTTCCTGGGCATGTGTGGTTGCTTTCTCATTTTCTCTGTGTATGCAGTTGTTTTGAATGGCCTAGCCTTTAATTTCTGGCTCTCAAAAGGGAAAAAAAGAAAAAGAAAAATGATGAGGGGGGAAGAGTACTGGCCCTTTAAATACCCTGCATGTCGCTTCAACGGGAACAGGGGGAGGAAAAGGGCAACAAAAATGGCTCCCCTCCTCTTGGTCTACTCCTCTGAGCTCAGAAGCAGCAGCCAGCAGTCGGAGCACGGATCCCTGATACTTGGATGACAGTCCTTTTTCCCAGCGCGGTTCTAGCGAGCTGTGTGCACGCTGCTCCAGGAACATGCACAGCTGCTTGCCACCTGGCCGAGGGTGGGGGATGGGTGGCTGCTACTGTGCTAAGAGCTGAAATGGACTGCAATTTACTGCCCAAGCCTTCCCCTGAGCGTGGCAAGCCTTTAATAGGATCCAGAGTTCCGAAATATTTACATCCGACAGATCTGGACGGCTCAATTGCTTTTAGGTGGGGAGACAGGTTCATGGTGCTTGGTACTCCATCATCTTCCCATAATCCTCTCAGCAAGGTTATATTTTCATTGTATTCATTTGAGAAGACTCAGTTGTGTTAGCTGAGATCCGACCAGTAATTTATTTTAAAACTTGCTTTAGTTTTCTGCCAACATTTTCTCAGAACAAAGGATGTTAAGAACTTTGATCAGAGGCCTACGGGGACCATTTCATACAGCAACAGCAGAACTTGCACCAACAATCAAACTCAATTTGTTATGCCACACTTTTTTTTCCCCATATGCCCAGCTTCCTGGATTTTCTTGAAAGTGTCTCTACCTGTCCTCATCCCCCATTCACATAAAGACTGTGAGACGGGGGAGCAGCTGTTTTGCACAAAGAGGCTCTGTCTCTCTGGCCACTGCTGACTGGTTCAGGGGCGGGCCCTGGTCCAATGTGAGCCAATCAGAGCCCTACCATGAGAATTTTGGATATGGAACTCAGTGAGCCTATCTAATCTATAGATTGTTCAGGTAACACGGCTGTTAGATGGAGAGCCTGGAGCCACTGGGGCCCATGCTAGCCACTCCATGAAGACACCTGGACGAGTGAGAAAGAAAGACGCCAACATTCCGAGGAAAGTGGAGAGAGGAGACAGAGAGAAAGTCCTGATATCTGTCAAATGCCAGACTCCATTTGTTCCCGAGGCCCAGCTGCCTTCTCAGAGCCGGACTACCCCACCACCCTTCAGTGGCAACCAAAAGCTGACACATCTTCCATTTCGCTCAAGCTCGTGTGCGTTGGTTTATTGTCATTTGCCATCAAAAGAGCCCAGAGGAACGCACTAGACGAACTCCCTCACTTTACAGATGGAGAAACAGATTCTGAGAAAGACTATGGTTTCCCTCAGGCCTCAAGGTTGGTGAGTGGCTAGGCTAGAATTAAATCTCAAATTCCCAATGGAAGCTCACGCGTGTTCCTGCACAGCTGCTGCTACTACTGTGCCTGTCAGCCACAGCCCTCAGTTGGAGGGAAATACCTCCCTACCCCCTCCCATCCACAAAGCAAAGGGGAAGGATAAAAATAGAAGACCATCAGAAGAACAACTGGAGACCTGGGATGCGGGAGGTTGGCACAGGAAATGGAGAGCGGGGAGAACAAAGTCGGGCTTGTGAGAGGGGAACACGAAAAGGACACCACGCTCCGTGGCTGATCTCTCACGCAAGGAAGACAGGGTCAAAGGAGGGCGTCCCCTCTTTGCAAAACTCTTGTGCAGAATTTGGATTAAAGGAGGCTATACATAGCCTCCTAACCAAGGCGAAAGGGAGATCAGAGGCCCACCCAGGTGTCAGCTGCCTGTGGGTCCCCAGCCTCCTGAGGCCACACCCTGACCTTCAATATCAAACCAGACGGTTTGAAGGGGAGCCCAGGTGCCCTTCCTGCATATTGTGCAGTGAAGGGTCCTGCCTGACTATCCCCTCCTGGTCCCTCCCCCCACCCCGGACACAGTCCTCCTCCCTGCATCCTT
Organism: Myotis lucifugus; assembly: GCF_000147115.1. Classification (NCBI taxonomy): domain Eukaryota; kingdom Metazoa; phylum Chordata; class Mammalia; order Chiroptera; family Vespertilionidae; genus Myotis; species Myotis lucifugus. The sequence goes on along the minus strand of NW_005871703.1, from coordinate 94,551 downwards.
CCTCCCAGGCACCGGTGACGAAGTTGTGTGTTTCTGACTTTGCCGGGAGGTTTGGCGTAACAGAGAGCGGAGGTGGGCCCTGGCAGGTCTGCAGGAGTTTGGGTTCCTCCTGCGTCACGTGACATACGAGGGTGAAGGAGCGGTTACTGCTGAATAAGATGACTCAACGGCCTGAACTGGAAATGTGTGGCAAGATGGCATCTGTGGCCAAGCGAGGACTTGTCTCCAGAATGACGGTTAGATCCCAGTGACCCGCCTCAGTACAAGCAGGTTTTACGGCTCCGTGAGGCAATCGTGACAACTTGCAGGAAGGAGTAGACGGGGGCCAAGGGGTTTGCTGAGCCCCAGGACACGGCGTATCTTTTTTTTAAAATATATTTTTATTGATTTCAGAGAGGAAAGGAGAGAGAGAGAGAGATAGAAACATCAATGATGAGAGAGAATCATTGATCGGCTGCCTCCTGCACACCCCCGACTGGGGATCAAGCCTGCAACCCAGGCATGTGCCCTGACCGGGAATCGAACCGTGACCTCCTGGTTCATAGGTTGACACGCAACCACTGAGCCACGCCAGCCAGGCAAGGCACGGCATGTCTTTACCCAGGACAGGCAGAATCCCTTGGCATCCACCCAGGAACCTGGGGGACCCAAAAGAAACTATAATTGCTGACATCGCCCAGCTCACCCTCCTCTGGTACCCTCAGGGCCTCCCGCAGTCAAACGGTACTGGCAACTTCTAAGTAGTCCCAAGCCCCACCTTCTGCAGAACCTGTCCAGAGGGTTCCAGCTCACACATACACGGCGCGTGGCAGTCATCCCTCACCACAAGACTGCAGCTTCTGCCTCAATACCCCTACCTCATCTGGTGTTTGCCTGGGCCTGGCCTGCAGCCGGGTTCCTCTTCCTCTCCTTGTGTTCCCCAAGGAACCCCAAACTCCGGCCTACAGCCCACTCTGAAGAGCATCTTAATTCCTTTTATCTGTCACTTTCCATTCCTCTGAGGCCTTGCCTTCCACGAACAGACATCTTCATGATGCTTTTCCTAAACTGGAGAGTAATTGCCTGCCTGATTCCGGACCCAAAAAAATGCAATTCAGAAATCTTACAAAAGTTTTCAAATAGCAAAGAAAGTGCCCCCATCTCCAAAACATGAGCCTGATCCAGGTGTATGGTTACTCCATGACCCAGACCCAAAATTAGCAGGACATGTGTTCTGCTAATGGCACAGACTCCGAGATCTGTACCTTAGAACATCCACAACGTTCTGACATCAAATCTAGTTTCCATATATCTACTACTCACACCTGGGTGGACCCATTCCTCGGCTCTCCTTTACCTGGGAAACATCGGGAATCCCCAGGGTAGCTCCTCAGAGTCTCAGTTGTAGGAGAAAGCATTGGGGGGCCCTTAGAATGCTAAGAATAAGCCATGAGAATCATGAGTTTAATTTCAAGAGTGCTTGAAATCAATAAACATATTTAAAATGTATATATATATTTATATATATATATTTATATAATTTATATATATATATATTTAAAGTAAAAGACTTGTGGTTCAGCTCAGGTACCAGTAAGATCTCTGCATAGGTTCTTTCTGTTTTTAATCCCAAATTCTTTCACTTAGTAGAAAATCTTGGGGGTAGGGGGAGGCAGGGGGAGTTGGAGCCTAAATCGTAAGCAAATAAAACCGTGTGAATTTGAACTGGCACAGTTCGTCTTGTCACCATTTGAAAGGACATACAAAAACATTTACAAATGCCCACTTGACACCCTCAGTTGGCAGGAGGCCACCCTCTGGGACTCCTTGTCCTCTGCTGCCATCGTCTGGAGAGAAGAGGGGCTGCAGAGACCCATGGATGGGTGGACGCAGGGACTCAGCCGACCCCCACTGACTAAGAAACCTGAGCCTACTCCCTACTCCCAGAGAGGCCAGCAGTGCACCTCCCTGAAGAGGCAGGAGGTGTGGCTTGCGAAGCTGGTTGCCAGGCCCATTTTAAGCCCCCCGAGAGGGCTCAGTGTAAAAAGAGGGAGTTCTGACCACAACAGATCTGGTCTCACCTCCTTCTACAAAAGAGGAAACCAAGTCCTGGCCAGTTTGGCTCAGTGATTAGAGCCTCGGCCAACGCACGGAAGGGTCAAGGGTGCGATTCCAGGTCAAGGGCACGTACCTTGGTTCCAGGTTCCCCAGCTCCAGTCTGGGCGAGTGCGGGAGGCAGCAATCGTTGTGTCTCTCTCACATCGATGTTTCTCTCTCTCTTTCCTCCCCCACCTCCCTTCCACTCTATCTAAAGGCGATGAAAACATATCCTCAGGCAAGGATTTTTAAAAAAGAAAGAGAAAAAGAAGAGGAAACCAAGACCAAGTAGTATGCACTTTCCTCAAAGCTGAACTGCACCTTAGGGACAGCGGCAGGATTTGAACCCTGAGCCCTGAGCTCTAAACCCAGGGTTGCGTTGGAGCTATTCAGCGTGCAGTCCTTGGACCAGCAGCTTCCGTGCCACCTGGGAGCTAGTTGGGAAAATGCAGGATCTCAGGCCCTGCCAGAAACCTGCTGAATGGGGCCCCACCTTTAACAGATCCCCAGGCAATGGGTATGTGTGTCTGATCTTGTGAAACTGATTTTAAACACACTGCCCTCCAGCTTCCAACTTTCCTAGGAGGGCTCATTAAAGTGCTTTCACAGTACTTCCCCAATGCAAACCACGACAGACACTGCGTAGAAAGCTTCTACATGCGCCCTGGCCGGTTTGGCTCAGAGGATAGAGCGTCAGCCTGTGGCCTGAAGGGTGCCAGGCTCGATTCCGGTCAAGGGCACATGCCTGGGTTGCAGGCAGGAGGCAGCCTCTCTCATGGATAATGTTTCTCTATCTCTCTCTTCCTCTCTGAAATCAATAAAAATATATTTAAAAAAGAAAGAAAGCTCCTACATGCTCACTGCAAAGCAATTCAGACAACAGGAAAGTGTAGAGCAGAAAGCAATAGACATTGTGGTGTCTAAATATCTTTCTAAACATTTTCTATGTGCACGTTTTTACACAAAAATCAGGTTGTCTTCTCCACACCCTCTTGTGGCCTTTGCTTTTTACTTAAGATTCTATGGATGATCTCTCTTTTGAAATAACAGTTGCTCGATGAATATTTGCTAATGAAAAAAATTGAGCCAAACAGTAGTCATGGGTGTGTTAGTTATCCACGGCTGCATTACAAATTATCCCCAGACTCGGCAGTTTTAAAAAACAAATCTTTGTTATTTCACACTGTTTCTGAGGGTCAGGATCTTGGAGTGGCTTAGACGGATGATTCTGGCTCAGTGTCTCTCACAGCATCACCGTCAACCTGTTGACCAGGTGCGGTCACCTGCAGACGGGGTCGCTCCCTGCTCTAAGCCACCACCGTCTCTCGCCTGACCTCATACAACAGACCTATCAGGTCTCCTCACATCTCTCCTCACCCTCCTCTCAGCCATTCACCCATTTGCCAGCCAGGGTGAGCTTGGCAAAAGGCAAATTCAACCCTGTTGCCCCTGCCCCTACTTAAAATCCATCCGTGGTTCCTCGAGGCTCTTAGGTCTGTGGTCCCTGGTGCTCTAGCTGCTGCTGACGGCCCCACCCTCACCTCCTTGTTTTGCCCCCTCGAATGTTCCAAGCTCTGTCCCCCCTGGGGTTCTTCTGACGACCTTGATGGAAACAGACACATTCGCCTCGCGTTTCCATGGTGCGCATGTGCACACGAGACGACTTGATCAACTGCTTCTGCAGCCTTCGGCTCCCTTCCCCAGTCCCCAGCGAACGGCATGGCCTCAGTAAATATTTGCTGAACATACTATCTGTTACCCCTCATAGTCGTGGCAAATATCTTCCCTGGGTTCTAGTTTGCCTCTAACTTTGTTTATTGTTTCTTTCAACTTCACATGTTTTACATGCTGGTGTAGTCAGATCAGCCTGTCTTCCTTTGGCTGCCTCTCTGCTGCTTTGTGCATAGAAAGTTCCTGAGGTTTTATAAGGAGAGCTGGTGACTTACGAGGGCCCGTGTGGGAGGAACTGCAAGAAGAAGGAACAGGAGGCTGATGACCTTGATGGGAACTAAAGGAGCTATACAGGTGGGTAGAGCGGGTAGGCCTGGTACCCTCGGCCTGCCGTCTTCCTCACGGTGCTCACCACCTTCCTAAGGGGTCGGGAGAATATTAACACCCTGGAACAGGTCAAGGGAAAGCGGGTCAGAGCCTACACCTGCTTTTAAGGTAAAAGTGGAAGGCCGGAGTAGTCATTTTGTTAAGCCCAGGCTCTGGGTGGGCACGTGCACACACACGCACACATATGTCTGGGAGAGGTTTCAGACGGACGCAGCAGCACCTGTGAGGAGCCCACGGTGGGACGTGTTCAGATGGCCTCCATCAAGTCCCCACAGAGGCTGCAATCGCCTGCTCTCTTACCCAAAACCCACGCCTGGGTCAAGGGGAGGCTGTTCCCAACTGAGCTGCGTGGAGTGTTCTTGGGGGTCTCCGCCTGTTTCTGCAGAGGACAGGCCCAGCCAGCTCTGTCCTACCGTGCCTGTCCACATCCCTGCCATGAGAACATGGGCAAGACATGGGTACCACGGCCCAGTGGTCCCAAGAAGCCCACCCACAGGCACCCTTGGCTGGCCGTCGGGCTGTCCCATCTTGACTGTGAGAAGCAGAGCCTTTTGGTGTTCAGGAGAACACCTGTAAACTGCAGAAGTTCAAGGGCAGAGTACAGGGTTTAAGTGAATACGGTAAGAATGTCAATAAAGGCGCAGCTCAGGCCTGCCCAGCCCTCAGCCCAGGAGGTGACATTGCAAGAGGAGTCTCTATGGCTCCCAGTTATTGGCAGGAGCCAGGCCATGGGCTGAGCAAGCACTTTCCTCAACCTGAGGTGGTGGATGTGGCTCTTCTCCCCACCTTACAGGTAGGAACCCCAGGATCTAAGAGGTTCTGGGAAGAGTCAGCATCACGACCTAGGTTGCATGGCCCTAGAGCCCATCAGGGGAACCGAGATGCCCTGTGGTCTCCTGGACCGTGTGGAGGGAAGGTGTCCACGGGCAGGGCGTGGGCACACGTGAGGCAGGGCTGGGACCTCACTATCTGGTGCCTGGGGGAGGGGCCAGACACCCGGAGGTTTGATTCTAAAAACGAAGAGCCCTTTGGGATTCAGGGGTGCGGGCACGGGGCTGCTCAGATCTTTCTCAGGAGACACGCACCTCTGCAGGGGGGCAGGGCTGGAAAGGGGCTACCTTGGTCACAGCAGAACTGAACTGTGTGGGCCCCACACGAGTGGCAGGGAGCCAGCTATCCAGGTATGGACAGAGCTCGGGGAACACTGAATCGTGGCCGCTAGAACAAAAGGTTACCTGCAAGGGAGTGGCTGATGGGGTTTGGGCTGTGTGACAGCTGGGAGCAAGGGGCTGTCCCCCAGGAGAGCCCAGGACAGGGTGCCAATCCAGGCTGTGAGAGGGACGGGCACGCTGACAAGGAGCAGAGAGGGCTGCCTCCCCTTGCTCCAGAACTCCCGCCGCCTGCCTGGAGGAGGCGCCCTGGGACGTGGGCTGGAGACACCTCGGGAAAGGAGTGGGCGAGGCAACTCAGGTCGGGGACTGGGAGCGGCACAGGTCCTCTGCTTGTTGACTGGTGAGCTGCACGAGTCCAGGAAGCATCCGTGCGTCCGCGGCTCTGTGGGTGTATAACCGTCCCCACTTCCAAGTGGGAAGCAAGACTTCTTTGGCAAAGAATGTCGTCTTGGAGGCGGAGACTGAGAAGGGAACGTGAAGGTGAACTTGTTTCCCAGAGCTCTCCATGTGGCTCACTGGTCCAAGGCTCTGGTATTTTCTAAGGTAAGTAACTGAATTGTTGAAACTGCGAAGATGAGCACTCGTGCAAACTTTGGATCCTTCTTAGCATGGAAATCGGGGCGGGTGGTGTCAGTTCAAGGTTGTGTATATGTAACTGATTTTATGATCGAATTTTTCTGTGTTGAATGGTTTTCTTTGTAGAAAATACAGATGTAGTCAGGCGCTATGGTTTTTAACTGGGAGAGACTAGAAATAATGACCTGGTATTAATAGATGTGGGGTTTTTTTCTTTAATTAATTAATAGATTTTGTTGTTGTTGTTAACCCTCACCCAAGGATATTTTTCCAATGTTTTTTAGAGAGAGTGGAGGGAGAGGAAGAGACAGAGAGAGAAACATCGGTGAGAGCAAGATACATCCATTGGTTGCCTCCTGCACGTGTTCCAACCAGGGCCAGGGATCGAGCCTGCAACCAAGGTACATGCCTTTGACTGGAATCAATCCCTGGACCCTTCAGTCCATGGCCCAACGCTCTACCCACTGAGCAAAACTGGCTAGGGCTAGATTGTGTCTTTTGGGCGCCGTTTTAGATTTATAGAAACATTGAATGAAAATAGAGGAAGTTCCCACACCCACCTCAACCATGACAACCAAAACTGGCTCCAGACAGTGCCAACGGGCCTCCTGGGTGAAATCCCCGCAGGTGGGGAACTGCTGTTAACGGACCAGAAAGGCAAGAAAGAACGATCATTATCCTAGAGGCTCCAGCTCCTGGATCCAGGAGAAGGCACTGACATTGGAAAGCAAAGGGCCAGAGGCAGAAAGAAAGAGTGAGGAGGTCTGCCCCAGAGCCCTGGTGGTGGTGAGGAGTTAGAGGTGATGCAGGTGTCCTCCTCTGGGTGCGCCAAGAGGTGAGTCGGGATACGGATGGCGGAGGGGCTGCTTGCTGACTGGTGAGCTGCACGAGTCCAGGCCCCGACCAGGGACCCCGAAGCCCATGTGTCTGAAGGGGGAAGGGCCGGGAACGTGAGCCGTGGGCTGTGACCGTTGGTAGAGGAACACAGCCACTGCTCCCCGAGCCATCAGATCAGACAAACATCCGACCTCGCCCTCTAACCTCCTGATGCATCTTCCCAAGGCCCAACCCGGCGGGAAACTGAAAGGAAAGGGACCCAGGGACCCAGGCCACAGAGTTCCACTTCCCAGAGCACAGAGCACGGTGCCACGTGGGTCAGAGGGGCGAGGGGGCAAAGCCCAGCACACACCCCACAGAGAAGTTGGCATGTTGAGAAGCAGTGGGTTAGGTGCACACACAGCCACATAGATGGAGAGCACCAGGTAAGACAAATGAGGATCAGAGTGAGAAATACACCCCAATATCATTTGTGACCCTTTAAAATGTGTGCATTTGTAGAATTTGAAATACAAAACAGCAATACTCCTTTTACAGAAACAACCACAAACAAGAGATTCACTTACTAGAACATTTGTCTATGGAGGGGAGGGAGTGGAGAATGGCAAAGGGGGATGTAGATAATGAGAATAAATAATTACAAGCAAGAGAGGGCCCTATGTGGGCTAGAGATGCTACAGTGCTATGCACTACGGCATAAGATTAACTCAGGTTTCTGCACCTGAAGTTATAAAACAGGGGAAGCCCTGGCCGGGTGGCTCAGTGGGTTGGAATGCCATCCCATACACCAAAAGGTTGCAGGTTGGATTCATTCCTGGTTAGGACACATACCGAGGTTGTAGGTTTAATCCCTGGTCGGGGTGCATACAGGAGGCAACCAATTGATGTTTCTCTCTTACATCAATATTTCTCTCTCTCTCTATTCCTCTATCTCTCCTTCCCTCCCTTCTTCTCTCTCTAAAATCAATTTTAAAAAACATACCCTTGGTGGGGATTAAAAATAATATTTAAAAAAGAAACAGAGAGAAAAATAAAAAGAGGGAGGAAGGAGGAAGAATGGAAAAAAGCTGGTCCAGGAAGTGGACTGTGAGCCTGGGCAGGGGAGAGCCAGTCTCTGATTCGGGGGGGGGTGGGGGGGGGGCGGCCGTTGGGGGAAGGAGTCATCTCAGGGCTTCTCTGAACCATCTTCACATTTTTATCAAAAGATGGTACAAGGTTCTCATTTCCTAAAAGGATTCCAGAACGTTAAGGCCACTACACTTGACACCTTTGATTTTGGAATGACTTCCAGTCCAAAGACCCGAATGGAGCCCCAGCTTTGCATACAGCCGGGCGTGAATCATCCAGCAGATGGTGGGGGCACAGTTAGCAGCGAGCTCAGCGAGCCCTCGGCTCAGAGGCTCCAAGATGAGCCCTGCCAGGCGAAGCCGCCTGCTGCCCGCTCTGCCGGGGCCGAGAGACCAGGGAATGTGTGTGTTCTGCTCTTTCTGGCTGCGGGGACCAATGGTGACTCCACGAATTTGAGAAATATGGTGAGGGGCCCGGGGTGAGGGGAAGCAGCAATTGGAAAGTAGCCCAACCGGCGTGGCTCAGTGGTGGAGCCTCGACCTATGAACCAGGAGGTCATGGTTAGATTCCCAGTCAGAGCACATGCCCAGGTTGTGGCTCGATCCCCAGTGTGAGGCGTGCAGGAGGCAGCCAATCAATGATTCTCTCTCATCATTGATGTTTCTCTCTCTCTCTCCCTCTCCCTTCCTCTCTGAAATCAATAAAAATATATATTTTTTTTAAAAAAATAGGAAAGCAGAGGTTGGGGACTAGCTCAGCTTCTCTTCCCCTTCCCAGGTCTCTCAGCCTTCCCACCTTCCCAAGCACCTTCTTCTGGTCTCTGCTTCTCATCCCCCACCTTCCCCAGAGAGAGGTTGCACTGGGTGGTCCCATCACCATCCAGCATGAGGCTCCGAATGGGTGGTTTGTGGCTCAGCCACTATCAGCTGGGCCAGGGCCAACTGGTTCTCTTGATGTACATGGCTGTTTTCTTACGCATGGCTGGCTGCCACTGGGCCTCCTGTCCTCGCAGTAGACACGTGATAGGTACAGTGGATCTTAATTCACCAGGCATCACTCAGCATGAGTCCTATGCCACATGCCAGGGCACATAAGTGACGTTGCCCAGGCCACTCCTCTGGAGACCCAGTCAGTACGAATTGTTCAGGCGTCAGCCTTGCCCTCTATACTGGATTTCTGTCACTTGCAATCGGAACCATCTTGGCTGTTATAGAAGCATTGTGTGGGAGATGCGGGGGGAGGGGGGGGATAGCAAATTATTTTTGCATTATTTTTAGTACCCATGTGTTTTACTAAAAAAAGTTTTTAAGAATTTTTAACGCCGAAACTGGTTTAGCTCAGTGGATAGAGCGTCGGCCTGCGGACTGGAGGGTCCCGGGTTCAATTCCGGTCAGGGGCATGTACGTTGGTTGCGGGCACATCCCCAGTGGGGGATGTGCAGGAGGCGGCTGGTCGATGTTTCTCTCTCATCGATGTTTCTGACTCTCTGTCCCTCTCCCTTCTTCTCTGTAAAAAATCAATAAAATATTTTTTTTTAAAAAAGAATTTTTAACAACTTTAAGGTTTACTTTGCAGGTTAATCTTAATTTGACATGCATTTAAAGGTATGCAACATAATCGTCATTTAAAGAGGAGCTATCATATTTCCTCTCTCCCACATAAAACTTTTGAATTACTTGCTAGTCACTGGGCCTTGTTTAAAGAGTCCGTTTTGTGGTTTTTCAGGAGGTGGGTGGGACAGGACAGCCCGACAACAGAAATATTGGCCACCTGGAGACTTAGGTCCTTGCCACGCTGACAAACTCGTCCTGACCTAGTTCCCACAAGGAAGACGTTGCTTCGTCTGATGGCCGGGCTTCTGTTGTTTCATTTTAGCTTCGAGTACTTGCTGGAGCAAGCCTGTTTTTTCACGGGCGGCTGAAAATACTCTATGAAGAGCACCCGTCACATGAGTTAATAACAGAAAACACGGTGTCAACATCCAAGACATGAACATAATTAAAATCACATGCTGCTTCCGGTTGGTCGCTGGAGCAGACATCAAGCCAGTCTTATCTTCAATAGTACATTCAGAATGCCCTGTCGTAGAAAATTATCTTTAAACGATAGCTCAGAAAATAAATATAAAAAAACTCCCGCACCATTTATTATTAATGTGATGTAAGTTAAGTATCTCGGTGGAATGCCGAAAATGTGCCAATAAATTAGTTCAAGAAATGATGCAAGATTAAATATTAATGAAGTGCTCAAACAAGCAACCAATTATACTGCAGTGTAAGCTTGTAAATATTTCCATAAGTAAGTCTCACTTCATATTCCGGCAGTACCGCAATCTAAAAAAACATCATCATTAATTTACACAGAAACCTTTTTTTTAGTAAAAATTTTCCAATGCACACATTCCATCTTGGCTTCTGGTTTTTAAAAAGACAATAAACCATTAATGTTTGCAGTTGGATTCATAGATCACGGATAGTCCTTATGTTGCAAGCGATAGAAAGCCCAACTCACCTGGCTTGAACGAAAAGAATGTGCTTGCTGCCTAAGTGAAAAGTACAAAGGAAGTGTGGCTTCAGGCAAGGTTCCATCCAGCAGCTCAAAGGAAGCCACCAAGAACCTGGGGTGGAAAGCGCAACCTCTCTCTCTCTCTCTCTCTCTCTCTCTTTCTCTCTCTCTCTCTCTCTTTCACTCTCCCTCATTTAGGATCAGAGCTCTCATTCCCCCAGCTGTTGGGAGGATTGGTTAGTGATGGCTCCCAGCTGAATCTTCCAGACATTGTTTCATGCCAGTAAATACTCAGGCTTTATTTATTCCCATACAATACTACCCTCCCTCACCCAAGGTTATGTGGTTTCCCAAAGACTCCGTAGAAAAAAGAGTAGACTTTTCTATACTTGTCTGGAGGCTCTGACTGTGGGATTGATTGTCTAACGATAAGGTTTTACCTTCCCACCCTTTCAAATGTGAAGGGTTATTCTTGCCTTTAGAGTAAACCAACACTAATCCCCTCTGACTCTGACCCGAACGATAAAGCCAGATCCAGAGGAGGGCCAGCCTGGCGGTTGCCTGAGTCAGCCCTTGGCGTTAGCCCGAAAGGTGGTGCCGGTTAACCCAGGTTCCCACAAGCGACTCCTTGCAGAAGGAGCAAGATGCGAATTCCCCCCACTCCTGCCAGAGTGGGCAATGCCCTGGGGTACACCTTCTCTAATATGTATTTTTATTGACTTTTAGAGAGGAAGGGAGAGAGAGGGAGAGAGCAACATCAATGTGAGAGCACACCCAGGCATGTGCCCTGACCGGGATTCAAACCAGCAACATTTCAGTGCACGGACGGCACCCAACCGACTGAGCCACACGGGCTAGGGCGCACATTTTAAAATGCTGCTCGCCAGCCTCAAACAATATCCGTTGCGTTTCCACCCACATGGAAATCACCAGGTGTAGCCCCAGGCAGGGCACCAACTCTGAAACCAGCAGCAGCTCTGACACGCTTCCCTGAAGACGGCAGCTGCAGGCAGTGGAAATCATGAAACCAAGTCATACGGGGGGAGCACTGCTCACCTAGAAGGGAGAAGCATTTTATTGTCTAATATTGAAACAGTTTAATATGCCTCCCAGTGAGTGGTCTGAATGGTTCAGAAAAGAGCATGTAACGAACACATACAGTAAATCCCTCATGCACCCCTGCGGCCTCACCCCTCCTCTGCTCTGCTGTCTCCACCCACCCACGCCCACCCACGCATGTGACACCATAGCGATGGGCTAGCACACATGGGTGTATGTGACCGTGGGTGTGCTTCGTGCCATCCTGTCTCTCACAGCTGTCCCAGCCGCCCTCGCGCTGACCCTCCTCATCCCCAGCACTCGCTCAGGGCCTTCAGGAAGGAGCCAGGGTCCCAACTACTGAAGATTTCACTGAAAGGTGACAGGAGAGAAAGAAGCAGAAAGCAGAAGCTCTTCCTACTGCCTCCAGGACCCTGGGCCCATCCTCCAGGGCCTCTGACCTCTCTCAGACCACCCAGGTGGTGCTGTGGGCAGGGCAGCAGCTGCCTCAAGTACATGATCTGACCTTGGCCACCACTCGTACCTCATTTCCTCTTACTGCTTCCTGTTCATCAACCCAAAGCCCCTTGAGCCTTCTTTCTGCTCCAAGAATGTGCTCCGCCCACTCCCACGGCAGGACTTTTGCTTGTCCAGGAACACACCCCCGGGGGCCTTGGCCTGGCTGGCTTCTTTTGGTCTTTACTTCCGGCTCCTAATGTTGCCGGGGGGGCCTTCGACAACAGCCCCTGTCGCCTCAGTCTGTTGTGGTCCTCGGGGCATCTACCACTATATGAATCGCTCTTCGTTTATTTTTGCTCGAGTAGCATCTCTCTTCAGTAGACTGTGAGCCCCAGGCAAGCAAGAACTCTGTTCCGCTCACCACTGTATCTCAGTCTTAGGATGTGCCTGGCACAAAGTAGGTGCTCATTTAAAACCCACTGGCTGTTGAATGTGGACTGTCCTCTCTACGTGGAGTCCTGGTCCCACAACCCAGAGAGAGGAAAGGTTTCCCCCCGCCCAGCTGGAGGCCCACCTCCGAGGCTCTGGTGTTCTGTAGGGACCTGGCTCTTCCCAGCCTGCCTGCTGCTGGAAGTACCGACTGTCCTCGGGGTACACCCCCCACAGGGGTACAGCCTAGTCCTCAGCCCCAGCCAACCCTGGCAGAATTTCCCAGCCGCAGGACCTGTCCTCACGACGGTCATTTGGGGTTGAAGGCCGCTCTGAGCGGGCATCCGTGGTCTGGGCAAAGGTAAGCCCTGCAGGATCCAGAACTTGGTCTTTTTAGTCCGTCAGAGTGAAGACAGACAGGGTCAGGCCTGTGAGAGCTTTGCCAGGGCCCTGGCGGTCCTGGTCTGCGAGCGTGTGAACAACACACACCACACACACATGTACATGCACACGCACATGCATGTGCACACATATCACAGACCATCGAAGTCCACTCTGAGAAGCTCCTGAGTCTGTAGACGGGGGTCCAATTCCATGCAAATATGCGCCCCATCACATCGGGAAGCAGAGAGTTACTTCGTCTCCGATGGCCAGCGACTCGGGGTGGTCAGGGACTCCCGGGTCCTCTGCAGGAAGGACAAGTGGGAACTTGCCGGTCATCCGTGAAATGAATGTTTCCTCCCGGTGTTTTGCCCAGAATAAGAATCAGCCGTGGTACAAAGGCGAATTCAAGCGTCCGCCACAACTGCTTCCACTTCTCAGAAGGCAGTTTCTTCAGGGCCAGCCATCGGGGCGTTGGAAGGCCTCCCGGCTGCCTGGACAGCCCCCTGCAGCCCTGCCTCGGCTGCCCCGTCTGCTTCCCACCTGCATTAGCTCCTCGGCTGCACGAACACCAGGCCTGATTAACTGGGAATGGCTCTCTTCGCTGCTTTAGCCTCTCTATGATAATTTTTAAAATGTTAAGAGCACGGAAGATGACTCTTTAAGTGCTCTCACAATCAGAAATCAGGGAGGGGGGAACCTTTTAAAACCTCAGCAGAGCAAGAGTGGAACAGGGGAGCCTGTGGGAGGCCGGTAAGTGCAGGGGGCTTGGGGGTTTCACGAGGTTACTGCTGCCTGGGGAGGGGGAGGGCCAGGAGGAGGGTGACTGAGCTGCATTTGTTTTTTTAAGATATATTTTTAGTATTGATTTCGGAGAGGAAGGGAGAGGGAGAGAGAGATAGAAACATCAATGATGAGAGAGAATCATTGATTGGCTGCCTCCTGCCTCCTGCATGTCCCACACTGGGGATCGAGCCTGCAACCCGGGCATGTGCCCTGACCAGGATTCAAACTGTGACCCCCTGGTTCATAGGTCGATGCTCAACCACTGAGCCACGCCAGTCAGGCTAAGCTGCATTTGTGTGTGTGTGTGTGTGTGTGTGTGTGTGTGTAAACTGATATATTTTTATGCTAATCTGAGGCGACGCTGCATTTGAAGATGAGGTAGTGTTCAGCAGATAACAGCTCGTGAGTGGGTTAGAGGTTACCCATCTGACACTGTTTTCATGCAGAAACCTCTGTCTTCAGTGCCTTTAATCATCAGAAAACTGTATCACGGTAATGGATGGGGGAAAGGGTCCAGAAAGCCTGGAATGTGGAATGCTAAGAATGGGGGGTGGGGAAGGGAAAGGAGGATTGAGTTTTCTTGTTTCCAAGTGTTCCAAGTAAACATAAGAACTTCAAGTTCTTATGTGAATTCAAGTTCTTATGCAAGTTCAAGCAAGTAAGTGAACAACACGTAGTTGGGAATTCCTGGCAAGATGGTGGCCGAGACACTGCTCTCTGGATCTCGTGCTAGTGCTCCCCTCCCTCCTGTCCCAACAGAACACCCCGAAATGGCCATCAGAAACAGGCCAAGACTTGCATCAGCACGGGGAACCAGCCATCCACGCCAGGGAATGGGACTTCGCCAGACTGCAGGCTGTGAGACCAAACAGAAGGCATCTGAGAGAAGCCGGCTGCCTCCCCATCGGACAGGGGCCCTGTGTTTGGGACAAAGTCGGAGATACTGGCCACCCAGGTGGTCTGGGAGATCATCAAGAAGATGGGGGGGCGGCGAGGCGGGGAAGACACACCAGCCCGGCCCAGGTGGCTCAGTGGCTGAGTATCAACCTGCGAACCAGGGGGTCACAGTTTGATTCCCAGGCAGGGCCCATGCCCAGGTTGCTGGCTGGATCCCCAGTGGGGTGAGGGGCCTGCAGGAGGCAGCCGATCAATGATTCTCTCTCCTCACTGATGCTTCTATCTCCCTCTCCCTCTTCATTCCTCTTTGAAATCAATAAAAATATAGTTTAGAAAAAGCCCCGGCAGTCGGAGGCTCCCCACCCCCTCCCTGTTTTTGGAATGTTGCTCTGTTTGCCTTTCCCACTCCCAGAAGCTGCCAAAGACACACCCTTGAGACTCTCTGGACTGGTGACGTGATTAGACCCAGTTAAGGCCTCTGTGCACATGACTTAATCCCGTTAAAACCTCCCTACAAACATGCAAGATTTGGCGGGTGGGTGTGAGAAAACTTCTTGTTTTGCAGTTGTCTGAGACTTACTTATGAGTTCTGCTGCTTATGACACCTGCCATCTGCCAGTCTGGGGTGGGCTGCCTCTTTCCTGGAGGCTCCCTGCCTTCACCCACCAGGGCCTGGTTTAGATTTCACCCGGAAGCTCCTTGGCCAGGGTTGTGGCCCACACTAGGGGAGTCAGCAGGCAAGGCCTGGAACCAGGGTGGCCCGAGGAATGATGGGGTGAGGGTGCTCGCCTCAGCTTCCCTCCCACCTCTGCATACTTGTCGCTTTCAGACCACCCCAAGTGCGCTCTGGGTGCTTGCCTGCTCACCCCTGGGCTCAGCCACCGAGAAACCCTGAGAAGCAGCTGGTGGCTCCGTGAAGCAGAAAAACATGCCTCCATCCTGCCAGGAATTCCCCCAAACCTTTTAGTAACATATTTGCAATGATTATTTCTTCTTGAGAATTTAAAAATAATAAAACTCTGTTTTTTTTCTTTCCTAAAGATTCACCCGTGGAGGTGACTACAGCTCCCAGCAGGGGCTGCTCAGCTCCTGCTTCCGCCCACTCCTCCTGGGCTGCTGATGTCTGGAGGGACGGTTCCCCGCTGAGTTCTCTGTCAATTTTCCTCCAGGCCTTCGGTCTGAACCTAAGTGACTGAGAAAGTCACCACCTCCCACTGAACCTGGCTCCTTTCTTCTTGACTTGAGTCTTGAACAGGCAAAACCTAGTATCCTTTCCGTCCTCCCACGAAGTGCGGGGTCATTTGGGAAACAGGTCACAGGAATTAGGCACCTGGAGATGAAAGTGTCAGCTTTATCCCTGACAAAGGGACTGGGAATGTGGCTTAGACCAATGGGCTCCCTTGTGGTTGACACTTGAATTAGACAGATTTTGGCCATCAGCCTCTGATACACTGCCCCCTGCAGGGCCAAGGGGATTATTGCAGGCAAAGTGCAGCCCAGAAAACACTTCCTGGGGAGGAGCTGAACCACCTTCACAGATCAGGTAGGACATTCTCCTGAGGAGCAGGCAACAAAGAGGCCCCCTAAGTCAGTGCCACCTCGAATCCCACCCGACGTGGAGAAATGAAACCAAGGAAGTGAAGATTCTACCCCAACAGCCATACTGGGCTGACTTAGACTCTCCTCTGGGAGGATGAGGAAAAGCTCGTAGGATCTGGGAAGATGCTGCAGCTTCGAGGCTAAACATCCCCAAAGGTGCCTCTTGAGGGGTGGGGGGTGGGGGGGTAACTGCAGCACAAGTTAATTGTTTTTTAAATCTGAATATCTGATTCGAATTCTCAGTAAGATTCCAGGGGGCTCTGGAAGAGATCTAGCAGCTAGAGAAGATCATAATAAAGAGGCAGAAACCTGAGAGCAGGATGTGTAGTGAGAAGACAGAAACCACAACAGCTGGCTTAGAAGCCACGCTGCCAGCTGTAAATAGCAGATAGGACGCGGGAGGGAATGAAATGAACACAGTCAAGGGTAGAAACGATAAAGAGAAGGAGAGGAAAGAGGCAGGCGGTCAGGCACAGGGCACAGAACCCGGCGATAATAGGAATTCCGGGGAGAAAAGAACAGACACAGCGAAAGCAGTCATCAAAGACACGGGAGGAGAGGACTTTTGTGGACACAGAAAGAACTCGGCCGGAAACCGAGAGTGTGTGCTGAGTTCCAAGCAAAGTTGACGAAAAGAGGACCACATTTAGACACACTCTGGTGGAATTCTTAAAGTGAAAGGAGCTCAACTTCCTGAAACACACACGCACACCAACCCACCTCCACGCACACCAACCCACCTCCACACACACACACCCTGGCAACAGGGAACTGAAGGGAGAGAAAGAGTTTTCTTTTCTTTTTATATCCTTTGTTCTGTTGCGTTTTATAATCTTAAAAACAAGCTTAAGTTGGAGGGAAGGGTGATAAATAAGGACCTGACAGACATAAAAGAACAAAGAGCCTAAAATTAAAATGATTTTAGACTTCTCACAATAGCCAGAGACACAAATGCCAATTTGTTTTACCTCGGACTCATCATTAAAAATACATTTTGCTTTGTAAATATATATTTAAACAGGATATAAAAAGAAAAATTAAATCTTCCGCTTACTTAGATCTTTGGACATTCATGGTGCAATAATTATCCTTACCACATTCAATGCACTTTAATATTTTATATTCTTGTCTATGTTGTTCTATGTTTTTTAAAAACGCACTCACAGTCTATCAAGTTAAGTGGGTTGTGACCAGTTCAGTTTGAAACACACTGACCTACAAAAGCCTCAAGGCAAAGCCCGTTGCCATCATGGATGAAGGCGATGGAAAGGCCTTCTCAGGTGTGGATGTTGTTTTAAAAAATAACAGGGCACGTGCCTGTGCACATGTTGCAGGTTTGATCCCTGCCTGGATGGAAAAAATATCCTCAGGTGAGGAGTAACAAAACAAAACAAAAAGTGCCTGTTGGGATATAGGAAAAAACAGGTGCAAAAAAACTCAAGAATGAGAAAAAAATCCAGTTTGAGCACCCATTTAGTGGTTTAGGGAAAGAAGAACTTCCATGTATTGTAGAATGTGAATTCCTAGCATCTTTTTTTTTTTTCAATCTTCTGGTAATATCTTTTAAAAATTGAAATGTGATGTGTACATCTGACTCTTAGGGATCTATCATTCAAAAATAAAGACACCGGTATCTAAGGATATATGAGCTAAGATACTTCTTGCAGCAATATGTATAGTGTTTATATTTCACTAGAGGCCTGGTGCACGAAATTCATGCACGGGAGGGGGGGAGCGGAGTCCTCTCAGCCCGGCCTGTGCCCTCTTGCAGTCCAGGAGCCCTTGGGGGATGTCTGATTGCCGGCTTAGGCCCCCTCCCTGGGAGCAGGCCTAAGCCAGCAGTCAGATATCCTTAGTGCTGCCGCTGAGGTGGGAGAGGCTCCTGCCACCGCCACTGTGCTTGCCAGCCATGAACCCAGCTCAGGGCTTCTGGCTGAGCGGTGTTCCCTCTGTGGGAGCACACTGACCACTAGGGGGCGACTCCTGCATTAAGCGTCTGCCCCTTGGTGGTCAGTGTGGTGTGCATCATAGCAACTGGTCGTTCCACTATTTGGTTGATCTGCATATTAGCCTTTTATTATATAGGATACCTATACCTTGCTTTTATCTTCATCTGCATTGTTTCGTAATTTGTTGTTTGTCAAACAATGTCTCTATCTCTTTTGAGCGTCTTTTTTATTTTCAGATGTTTGCCAGATTAGTCCAAAAATTTAATTTCTCTATGGGTTTCTAGTTCAGCTGTTGAATTGGCTGGTTGTCTTTTTAGCACTTGATTTCTTCGTGTGCTTTAGAATTTTGGTTTATAGGCTCATTGTGGCTGGGAGCTGTTGCTTTTGCTTTGGGCTCCGCTCTCCTCTTTCTCCTTTCTTGTCTGGTGGATTTAATTTTGTGGTGGCATCCACTGTGCCCTATTCCAGACTGGTATTGTGGTGACAGCTTCGAACTTGTGCTCTTCACTGATTTGGGGATCTTGTGCAACATTAAAAGATGGCTCAACCCAATTTTTTTCTTTTTTAAAAAAAGTTATTTTAGAGAGAAAGGAAAAGAAAGGAGGTAGGGAGGGGGAGACACACACACACACACACACACACAGATTTGTTGTTCTATTTATTTATGCATTCATTGGTTGATTCTTGTATGTGCCCTGACCGGGGATGGACCCCACAACCTTGGTGTATCAGGACGACGCTCTAACCAACTGAGCTATTGGGCCAGGACTTGACCCAATTCCTGATTGCAAGGCTATCTTTCCTCTCTGCCTCCTTAAGCCCACAGTTTTGGCCATAGCTCCTGCGAGCTGGTCAGTTGCCATTCTTCCCCAGCCTTCTTTCTCAAGGGAGACGGCCTCATTCCAGGCCCTGGGTTCAGCCAGGGAGTCTGGCTCCATCCTCTATTCCATGTGCAACATTTTAGTTCCCACTACCTCACAGGCCCTTGGCTTTGGCCCTACCCACCAATCTGCTTTTCAGTTAGTTCTCTTTCTTGTCCACTGAGATGTTTCCCCTGTTTTTCAGCCTGTTTGTGTCTTGCTAATGTCTTTTAAAACTTGTTCTCTCCTTGTTATGTATTTGGAGCAATGAGGGCTTGTCAAACTTTGCCCTGGCCAGGTAGCTCAGTTGGGTAGAGCATCATCCCAATATGCCAAGATTTAGATCCCCAGTCAGGGCACATACAACACATCTCAAAGAGAAAGCTAATACTGCATAAGGGCTCTCAGCAGGCTGAATAGAAAAATACACAAGATCTGACCTTTTTGTTTTGGGAACAATTCATACTGTTGACATACAATATAAACAAAATAACTGAGAAAGAAAAACAGAGAGATGTAGTCAAGTGTTTAAATTCTTCTCCAGAAAAAGATTCATACATTTCAATATTGACCCCAAGAAAGAAGCACACAATTCTGAATAGACCAACAACCAAGAGAAGAAGGGAAAAATAGAAGTTACCAAAATTTAGCTCCCTAAAGGACTTCAAGGTTAGGTGCTTTTGCTGGCAGGCTTTTCTAATGTTTAAGGAACAGCGGTGTCTATTGTTTATAAATTATTTCAAAACACAGAAGAAAAAAAGAATGCTCCTCAATTTGGGTTGTAAAAACGGTATAACTCTAATTCTCAAATCTACCAAAAAAAAAAAAAAAAAAAAAAAAAAAAGGAAATCATAGACCAGGATTTGCAAACACAAGTGTCTACAAGAGCCAGAAAAGTATTATAAAAGGATGAAGTCAATTGGGCATAAAATGGGGAAATGGCAGCTACAGGAACTGGAGAGTGTGTACCCCGTCATCAGGAAAACCAAATCAGATTCTGGGCTGGTAAAAGAAACAAGTCCATGTCACCAGTTTGCAGCTCTGATGTAGGTTGATCTCTACTATAAACATTGATATAAAAGTCCCGAATAAAATACTAGCAAGTCTGCCTTAGCTGGTTTGGCTTCGTGGATAGAGCGTTGGCCTGCGGACTGAAGGGTCCCGTGTTTGATTCTGGTCAAGGGCACATGCCCGGGTTGCAGGCTCGATCCCCAGTAGGGGGTGTGCAGGAGGTGGCCAATCAATGATTCTCATCATTGATGTTTCTGACTCTCTCTCTCCCTCTCCCTTCCTCTCTGAAATCAATAAAAAATATTTTTTAAAAAAATACCAGCAAGTCCAATTCAACCTATACTACAATTTAAAAAAAAAACTACTATTACCAAGTTACATGTACTCTTAGGGTTTCAAAAAGGTTTTAATATATAAAAATTATTTTTAAAAAATAACCCATCATTTCAAT
The DNA here is from genome assembly GCF_000147115.1 of Myotis lucifugus. NCBI lineage: Eukaryota > Metazoa > Chordata > Mammalia > Chiroptera > Vespertilionidae > Myotis > Myotis lucifugus. The sequence goes on along the minus strand of NW_005871703.1, from coordinate 74,399 downwards.
AGGTCACATTAGAAAAACCCATGTGATCATTTCAATAGATGTTGGAACTTAACTTCCTAAACAGCAGAGGCCAGGGATCCAGAGCTGGGTTGGGTGTGGACTGGCAGAGGGTGTCCCAAAGGTGGTGTCTAGGGGTCAAGGCAGCATGAAGCCCAGCAGACAGCCCACTCCAAAGAAGAGGACAGAAAAGCAGCAACCAGGTAAAGGTGAGAGGACGGAGCCAGGGGAGAAGCGTGGAGGCACAGGCTTGGGCTTCACTGCAGGGCTTGGCCTTCATGTCCTCTGGTCCTGAGCCGCGTGTACACTCAAGCTGCTGAAAACGCATTTGAAAACATTCAGCATCCACGTCTCATAAAGTAGCTCTTAAGCCTAAGACGCCAAGGACAATGCCTTCACACGAGAAAGGACGCATCAAAAGGCAGCCCACTTCAACCTAAAAAAAACAAATGCTTTCCTGTTCTGATTTTCTGAGGAGCCATTTTGCATTTTCAAGATTTTCTATGATAAAAAGGGAGGGGGAGTGCAGTGACAATTACAGGGGAACCTGAGGAGGAGAGGAGACAGTGGGGAGCAACGAACCTAGTATTTTCTGGGGTCAAATCTCAATCAGTCTATTCATGTGATACCTCAATAACAAAGGCGTTTTTAAAAAATAGTTCAGTCTAAATGGAGACTGCTAGAGTGGCTGGGAACACGTGTTCCATAAAGACCCCCGCACCTCTCCTTCATAGCATACACAAAAACAAGTTCCAGGTGCACTGAAGGCTTCCATGTAAAGCTGTAAAATAAAAATTGTGGGAGAAAATACAGGCTGAGGATTAGATGGGATCAGGCAGTTTAGGGTAAGGGCCTCGGGAAGAGAAGATGGTAGATAAGGAGGACATGAGCCGATGGTCAGGATGTGAGCAAGACAGGCAGAATGTCCCAGTCAGCCACAGGGCTGCCCTGCCCCTGAACCCAAGAGCGGGAACTAAAAGTGGGGAGATGAAGGCAACAGGAGATTGGCTGGTGTTTTTTGAAAGAGCCAGTAGAAGGCAAATGCAGGAAATTTAAACCCCTAGACTAGCGAGCTTCTGCGGCAACCCTTTTCGGGGACCCCTCTGGCATGCTGAGAGCTTTGTTACTTCCGCTGTAGTAAATTTCGCTTCCCTTTTGCTTACCCCTCCCTTGTCCCTGAATTCATTCATGGACAACAAACGCAACAGTTCACACTCATGTCTCAAGACCATATACTTATTCCAACATCAGGAGATCTACTGAACCAGAACAGAAAGCGGTAAGTCATAAAACAAGAGGAACACATTTGATTTCCCCTCAAATTAAAAATTTTAGGCCAAAACCGGTTTGGCTCAGTGGATAGAGCGTCAGCCTGCGGACTGAAGGGTCCCAGGTTCGATTCCGGTCAAGGGCATGTACTTTGGTTGCGGGCACATCCCCAGTAGGAGGTGTGCAGGAGGCAGCTGGTCGATGTTTCTCTCTCATCGATGTTTCTGACTCTCTATCCCTCTCCCTTCCTCTCTGTAAAAAATAAAATAAATAAATAAATAAATAAATAAAAAATTTTAGAAAGGTCTTACATCAAAGTGCAGTGATAAATTGAGAGAAAATTTAAAAGAATAAAAAAAAAACTCTTAAAATCAATAAGAGAAAGACATATAATGTAACAGCAGTAGATAAATTCATGAAGATGGTGAAGAGGCAATTCTGGCAAGAGCAAATCCAGGCAAGAAACCAATTAACAGACACTCCCCAGCAGAGAACTGCAAATTGAAAAAACCAAGAAGGTCACTTCTCACCTGGCAGAGGAGCAAAAATTAAAAATAGTGATCACACCTGCTGATGAAAGGCGTGCTTGGAAATACGCTCATACATGGCTGTTGGAAATGTGAATTACAATAAAAAAAAATTCCCTTTTCCTAATAAAACCATTCCTGGGAAACTACCATGGAAATAAAGGCAGCAATTCATTGGGATCTGGCTAGAACCATGTTACCATAACCTGGTAGTGGTGGCAATCGGGAAACCAAGTGAGTGAAGGCCATTACTAGTAAAAAGACTGAGTTAGGCCTGCACCCCAACATGGTGGGATTTCTACTATGTACTCACAGTTAAAGGAGAACAGCAAGGTGGAGAATATTGTATGTTAATATGATCCAACTTTTAAAATATATATATATATGTATATTTTTTATTGATTTTAGAGAGGAAGGGAGAGGGAGAGAGAGATAGAAACATAAATGATGAGAGAGAATCATTGATTGGCTGCCTCCTGCACATCCCGTACTGGGATCGAACCCACAACCTGGGCATGTGCTCTGACTGGGAATCTAACCGTGACCTCCTGATTCATAGGTCGATGCTCAACCACTGAGCCATGCCAGCCGGGCATGATTCAACTTTTTAAATATAATAACACCCAACCCCTCAAAATATAAAACTTCTGAGTGTGTGTGTGTGAATTGTTAGATAGAGTGGTGGAAGGAAGGAAGTTACTAAGGAAGCAAGCAAGCTAGACAGGCTGTTAACATGGAGAGGGAGGGGAGAGAAACACTACTTAAAAATAAGTCTCTATACTTAAAAACCATGTGTATAATGTGACTCCATCCATGCAAAATTATGCGCATAGAGATGGGGGGAAGGGTGGTCACCAGAATATTAATGATGGTTATCTCAGGGGGTGGAATTGCAGGTGACTTACTTTTTTCCTTATATTTTTTTCTGTGTTTTAAAGGTTATATCATGAGTAAATATTATTTATATAATCTGTGGAAAACAAAGCTATTTTCATGGGGGGAGGGGGAAGTACTGGCACGTAGAGGTCCCCAGGGGACCTCATTTAATGAGCACAGAAGATCAAAGATCGATATTTAATTAGCATATCAATTGCTGGCATGTCAACTGATGTTTTCCAAAACGCTTGCAGGGTAGGTTCTCTTCAGTAGCCAAACTGTCATCTGAAACATTGTTTATAATCCTCCCATTTAACTAAGACTGACGAATGCAATGATTACAAATGCCAACGGGGCAGGAGACATTAAAGGAAGTTTTATTTCAGTGCCCCATCAAAAAACTGGATCTCCTGTACTCATCACAGCTTAGAAGTCGCTCGCCAAGCTAATCTCCTGGCAACTCCCCAACCCCTTCATCATTGCTTTCAAACTTTTTTGTTAAAGCCATTTTTTTTTTCTAGACCTCTCGCTAATGGTTCTTAAAGTCTTCATTTTAAATCTTCAGTCTTGGTTTTGCTCTTCTTACTACTTCCTTCTCACATTGCTTGGCTTCCCTCAGCTGGGCATGCCCCTTGCGTTAGGTGGGCACCGATTTCCCTCTTCTCTCATGCCTTCTCTCCACGCACCTGCCGGGTTCGGAGAGGGGCTGCAGGGGCTCAGACCTGTCTACGCAGAGCTTGGACATGCCAGGCTCTCGAAAAACTACAGGGTCAGCAGGTTAAACGGGAAGTTGGGCCTCGCCGGCTCTTTCTTTCGCAACATGTATCGAGCATTGCTGTGTGTCCAATGTCCAGCAGCCAAGGATTCCACGGTGAATAGCCCCGGAGAGATCACAGCCAGATGTGTGGTCAGTGCTGGGGAAGCTCCTGGGGAGGATGCCGCTCTAGGGAAGGCGGTGAGGGACAGCTGCTCGAACTTGGCCAAGACATGAGCAGCATCGCCATCGCCTGGGAATTGGCTGAAAATTCTAATTCCCGGGCCCCACTCCCGACCTTCCCAAGCGGACACTCGGGGGTGCGACCAGCAGTGTTTTATCCAGTCCCCCGGGGGGTTCTGACGCACCTAGAATTGGAGAACCACGGTTCTAGTGGAGGCCGGAGTGAGGATCTTGAGAGGAGAGGGCGAGGAGGAAGGAAAGGCGGCTGTGAGGGCCTCTGATGCCGGTCAAGGGGGTGAGCCTTTGCCCCGTAGGTGCTGCCTCCAGGGTGGCGACAAAAGCAGGGGCCTGCGCACTTATGCAATCTCTCAACTCGGCGCGGCTGGCAGCTCAGGCATTCCCTGTGCGCCTGGGTCCCGGGAAGGTGCCGAGTTTCCCCACCCCCCGAACGCCAGGCGGCGCGCAGAAGGGAGGTCGGCTTGCAGACACCTCCGCACCGCGGAGCCACGCGTTTGCGATCCCAGAGGAGGTGAGCCCACGCGGGAGCTGGGGAACCGGCGAAGCCAGGGAAGGAGGTGCCGGGACCGACGCCCACTCCGGCCCAGCGGGCGGCCCCGCGCGCCCAGGCCCCTCCCCTGGCCTGCGGGGCGCGGCGATTCGAGACCTCGGGCCCCGCCCCCGCCCCGGCCCCGCCCCGGCCCCGCGCGCTCGGCCCGCCTCCCGCGTGGGGGGAGCCGTGTCGGCCCGCGCCCC
>NW_005871703.1:62679-69940 GCF_000147115.1 Myotis lucifugus | reverse complement strand
TCTAGGGGTTTCCTCCTTTCATGGCCCCAGGCAAAGCAGGGGCTAGATGTGTTTCACACAATAGCTAAGCTTCGATTTTTTTTTAAATCTTTGATATGTAAGAGGATTAGCTTTACTAGTTCAGTTAGTACACTTCCCTTTGATTTTTAAAATACATTTATTTTTGAGATGTCCCCCTCTTAAATATTACAGATGTCCCCCTGCTAATATCTTTCCCATGCCCTCCCGTCCATTCACCTGGATACTGCGCTTCCCCGAGGTCATCAAACACCAGTGTAGTCTGTGTCCCGTGGGTTGTGCATATATGCTCACAAATTGTGTGTTCAATCTCTTCCTTTCCCCCTGCCCCCTGCGTGGGAGATTCATCAGTCACTTCGAGGTTCGCATGCTTCTGGTTCTAGTCTATTCATCAGTTTAGTTGGCTCCTTAGATTCTTGGTGGATTCGTTTTGATTTTTAGATTCAATCGTTGAAAGGGCCCGTTTAAGGGCATGAGCGCGTCATACGCGGCCGGTGCAGGAAGATGGTGGCGAGCGAACGGGTGCAGAAGATGCTGCGGCGAAACAAGCTGGCAATTGCCATGGCGCTCGCCATCCTGCTGCTTCAGGGCCTGGTGGTGTGGAGCTTCAGCGGCCTGGAGGAGGACGAGCCGGGCGAGGTGCTCTGACGCCCGGGCGGGCAGACCGGGCGCGGGGCGCGCGGGGTCCTGGCGGGGCTGAGGGCGGCCGGGGCTGGGGACGTGGGGCACGGGCCGCAGGCGTGCCTGACGCGGGAGGCCGTCTGGAGCTGGGCATCCGACTCCTGGCGCCCCCTTCCCCAGCGGGCCTGGGGGGCTGCACGCGCGGCGGTGCGCGTCCCGGAGGCTCGGGCCGCAAGGCGGGCCGGGGGCCGGAGCGGGAGCGGCGGGTCTCGGCGGGGTGGTCTCCGGCCCGGGGAGCATTGAAGGTCAGGCGCTGGGGAGCGGGGCCGGGAGGCGGGGCTGGGCCTGAGCCTGCTCCGGGGTGGGGAGCCCCAGGCCAAACTTTCTGAAGTTGGGAGGGGGCTGGTGTGCGCGCCGCGGGCGGAGGCGTGAGGCCGAGGGACCCCCAGAAGCGCCTGCCCGGCAGCGGCGGGTGGGGAAGTGGAGGCCGGGGGTGGAACTCAGTCCAGCAACTGAGGGAACAGGGAGTGACCCCGAGGGAAAGACCTACTCGTGTCCGAGGCGCGGCTTTCTTAGCCCAGCGACGCCCGGGGTCTGAGGCAGCTGCACGGGTCTTGGGTAGGAGATGCCAGAGGCGGGTGGGGGAACGTGAACTGGTGAGTTGACCTCGGGAAATTGGCTCCAAGGGAGTGGCGGCGGCAGCAGCTGGCTTAGTAGAGCCCCAGGCCCTGGAGCGAGGCAGACCCACCCTGCTCACTCCCAGGTCCCTGCGCCCCAAGGTCTGAGGTGCTGACACTCAGCTGACCGTGGTTTCAGCTGGAGGCCCGCGTACGTCCTTCCCAATGTGGTCAGGAGTCCAATGGGGGTCTAGAGCTGTCCTGGAAGGTGGGGAAGGAAGGGCCAAATCCCGGCCCTACGCTGTGGGCCAGAGGGCAGAGTTCCCCTGTGCCCACCCCGCCCCTTGGGGTTGGTGACTCGGGCTCTGAGGCAGGTGCTGTTTGCCTCCTCCTGTCCTCTCGGGCCTCTCCGCCTGGCAGGGTGAAGACCACTTTCCCTCTGTGCATCTGGGCCGTCGGGGAGGCCTGGTGTGGAGGCTGGTTGAGAGCTGTCCTTGCCTTTTTGGGGGAGAACCTAGAGGCTGGGATGGTGAGGGGAGATGGGACATAGTCACGGGAGACCATAACTCCTAACGGAGCGGAGGGTGGGGCGTGGGAGCCTGGCTCTGGGCATCTGAAGGAGTGAGCTTATTCTGTGGACCAGTGAGTAGGAGGAAGAGACTGTTTGGGGCTCAGTGTCAGAAGGCTCTCCCGGCAGAGGAGACATCCTAAGACCGAATGGGCCGCCAAGGCAGGCAGGGAGGCCTCTGCCCCCAGGAGGTGAGCAGGGGCCAGCGGCCTCTGGGGAGGGGAGGGGCACAGCGAAACCTCTGAGGCTTCTCAGAAACCAATGGCCCCGAAACCTCTGAGGCTTCTCAGAAACCAATGGCCCCGAGCAGCCGCATGACCCTGCGAGTCTCTGGATGGCCCGAGGGCCTGTGCAGGCTTGAAGTCCCTGCTGCCCTGGGGCGGGGACCTGAGGCAGGGGCGTGGTTGGGAGCCCCCTTCCCACCTCTCCCTGGCAGAAGCTGCTAAGGAAATCCTGGGCTGGAATGGAAGATGATCCTTGGTGATTGAGACTGTGTAGTCCGCGTAGCCATCAGCAGCCCCCTCAGCAGCCACCTCACCAGGTCTTGGGGTTACCGGGCAACAGCACCTAGAGCTTAGGAAGTGGGCCCTGAAGTTGGACTGCCCCACATGGCCGTCCTGTGTCCTATTCCAGCGCTGCTGCTGAGTCGTGGGTGACCACTGACAAGTCACCTACCCTCTCTGTGCCCCCATCAGTGTCTCCCCTCACGATGGGGATCCTAAGAGCACCTCTCTCGCTGGGCGACTGTAACGGTTACATGGAAATGATGCCTGTGAAGTATTTGCAGGAGTTCCTGGCATCTGCTAAGCCGTCAGTAAATAACTCGTTATCCCAGCACTGCACATTGGAGTAGGGACTCATTCATTCATTCATTCATTCATTCAACAAATATTTACTAAGTCCTACTTGGTACCAAGCACTATGCTAATACTGGGAATACAGAAATAAACAACATAGACGGGGTCTCAGCCCTCACGGGCAGACAGTCTGCAGGGAGAGCCCCACAGGGGAAAGGAAACTCATTGGAATAACAAGGGGGCTGGTTTAGGTCCCTTGGTCTGGGAAGGCTTGTGAGGAAGGTAGCTTCTGCGGAAGGTAGCTTGTGAGGAAGGTAGCTTGTGAGCGGAAGGAGCCTCGGGGAGAGGGGGGCAGAGTTTGGGCAGAAGGCCCTGAGTTGAATGGGCTCAGCTCGGCTGCCTTCAAGGAATGAAAGGAGGGTGTGGTACGCTCCCTGGAAGAAGGCTCAGGAGTTAGTCCAGGACGCACCCTAGAGACCACAGTGAGGGCTGAGGGATTTAGTGTAAGTGCAGTGGGAAAGCCCAGAGGGGGCTGCGCAGCGATGGGATCTGATGTGCACTCAGGATGCACACTCTGCCCGTCTGTGGAGGGCGCTGGCGTGGAGACCAGGATGAGCATTCACATCCAGAGAGCCAGTTTATGAAGCGTCCACACGCACTGCCTCGCCGCTCCTTCTAAATGCAGCCTGAGCAGTCCCAGGGAGGGGGGGTGTGGGGCAAGTGGTGCTGCTCTCTCTGTTTTCCCCGGCTCAGGCTCAGAGGATCCCAGGGAGCCCGGAGGTGGCAGAGACTTCAAATGCTTTCGCAGGGGGGGAGGGGGGGGCGGGGTTTAGAGGCCAGAAGGCATCCAGGTCAGAGGGACAGTCCTCACTCTCCGTAATCAGAGGGGACCCTGCCCTCAGGGACTCTGACCTCAAGGACTCCTGGGGACAGCTCCTCTAGCAGCCCTGCAGCTGCCCATCTGCACATTCCTGGAAGGGGGCAGGGCCGGGGGCTGGCTGTCACCAAGGACCCTCTTCTCCTCCTTTCCTCACTGCTGCCTCCTGGCCCCCCAGCCTCCTCGGGGATTGTCCCTCTCCGAGGCAGCCAGCTCCCTGCTGCAGTGCAGGGCACCACCATGCCCATCTCCTCCCACATCCTGCCTCCCACCACAGCCGGCCTGGCCCTGTGCCCTGGACCCTGCCCTCCTGACCAGCTTTCTGACTTGCTGAGACTGGTCCCCACCCTGAGAGCAGCCCACAGCTCCTCTGCCATCTCTGCCCACCTAAGCTTGAGGGTATCTTTGTCCATTGTGTGGCCAGATCAGACGTCGCCAGGTTGACACTCAGCTCAGGGGAGCTGCATTCACCTTTCCTGGGGACTGCCCAGTTCCAGGTGTCCTCTCCTACGTGGGCACAGAACGGGGTCTGCTGCCTCCTCCCCGCCCTGCCCTCCCTCTTGCAGATGCCCCTTCTCAGATGGGAATAAACACTCCCGGCTCTCATGAGATGAGCGGGCTGGCTGGGTGCGGGGCATAAAGGGCATGGGTGCTAGGGTGGAGGCATGGGGCTCTGGCCCTAAGGTGGCCGTCAGCCTGACATGTGAGGTGCCGTGCTCCACGCTCCAACAGGGAAGAGGAAGAAGGTCCTAGGGAGGTGAGGGGCAGAGAAAAACCAACACAACAGCGTCCAAAGGGTCTGCGGGCCCTGGGCCCTCTCCTGACATCACATTGGACTAGGTCCGTGGTCGGCAAACTGCGGCTCTTTGGCCCCTTGAGTGTGGCTCTTCCTAAGCCTTAGGAGTACCCTAATTAAGTTAACAACAATGTACCTACCTATATAGTTTAAGTTTAAAAAATTTGGCTCTCAAAAGAAATTTCAATCGTTGTACTGTTGATATTTGGTTCTGTTGACTGAGTTTGCCGACCACTGGACTAGGTTCTCCTCCCCTTCCAGCAATAATAATTATCAAGTTCTAGCCTCTGCCAGGAGCTTTACATTCCTTCGTTTCACTCATTCATTCGACAAATATTTGCTGAGTGTGCACCACGGCGGGACATTCTGGGCTCTCAGGATACATCAGTGAGCAGAACAGGCCCTGTCCTCCTGAAGCTGTCATTCTTGGAAGGGGAGGGGCACAGAATAACAATATAAATACGTGGTGGGAGGAGAGAAGGCAGCAAGTGCTAATAGGAAAATAAAGCAGAGATGAGGGCAGGCTGGAGTTTTAGATACAGTGTTACCATGGGCCATACTGAGAAGATGCCACCTGAGCCAAGAATTGAAGGAGGCAAGAATGGGGCCAGCAGGGAGCTGACGGAGCAGAGGAGAGCGACTGTCCCAGTGACCTGTGCCTGCCTGTCTTTTACAGAAAGGAAGACAGAGGAAGCCACGGCCCCTGGACCCCGGCGAGGGCTCCAAGGACACAGACAGCTCGGCGGGGCGGCGGGGCAGCGCCGGCAGAAGGCATGGGCGCTGGCGGGGCCGTGCCGAGAGCCCAGGTGTGCCCGTGGCCAAAGTGGTGCGGGCAGTTACCAGCCGGCACAGAGCTAGCCGGAGGGTCCCTCCCGCCCCGCCCCCCGAGGCCCCTGGCCGCCAGAACCTGAGTGGGGCAGCAGCGGGGGAGGCGCTGGTCGGGGCAGCTGGCTTCCCCCCACATGGAGACACAGGGAGTGTGGAGGGCGCCCCCCAGCCCACGGACAATGGCTTCACCCCGAAGTGCGAGATTTTGGGCAAGGACGCGCTGTCCGCACTGGCCCGGGCCAGCTCCAAGCAGTGCCAGCAAGAGATCGCCAATGTGGTGTGCCAGCACCAGGCCGGGAGCCTCATGCCCAAGGTTGTGCCCCGGCACTGCCAACTGGCTGGTAAGGGACAGGCCTGGGTGGAGAGGTGGCAGCCCCGGGAGGTGACATGGCAGGGACCCCACCCCCGCGTCTCAGAGGAGACAGCTCAGAGGGGCGCACCCCCTTGCCTGGCTGGTGACGAGCACGCCAAGTGGCAGAGGGGGCCCTGGCCCAGGAGCGTTGGGCTCCACGTCCAGGATTCTTCCTCGGACGGCAGGCGGCTCCCTCTTCCCATCTGGCCTCCACCCTGCGACGGGCAGGGCCTCACTGATGCCCTGCTCTCCTCACAGGGAAGGTGAACCCCGGCCTCCAGTGGGAGGAGGCCCGGGCCCAGCAGCCCGTGGAGGGCCCCCCGGTACGAATCGCCTACATGCTGGTGGTGCACGGCCGCGCCATCCGCCAGCTGAAGCGTCTCCTCAAGGCCGTCTACCACGAGCAGCACTTCTTTTATATCCACGTGGACAAGGTACCGTGGGGAGACCCAGGGGTTCTGGGTGAGCAGAGCGGAAACCAGGAAGGTCACAGACACACAGGGTTTCTGACCTGCTCAGGTGGCCCAGAGTTAGGGGAACAGGCCTCGAATAGGGCGCACCAGCACCAGGTGACACGTGCTCCCCATTCCTTGCCAGTTGTACTCTGTCCCGGGTTGGGGTGGGGTGGGTGGGGAGGTCGTAATGCTGAGGGCCCACCTACAGCTGCTAAGAATCTCCCCCCTTCCTCCCCCCCTTAGCGCTCGAACTACCTGCACCGGGAGGTGGTGGAGCTGGCCCGGCAGTATGATAATATCCGCGTGACGCCCTGGCGCATGGTCACCATCTGGGGCGGGGCCAGCCTGCTGAGGATGTATCTGCGGAGCATGCAGGACCTGCTGGAGGTGCCTGGCTGGGCCTGGGACTTCTTCATCAACCTCAGTGCCACCGACTACCCAACCAGGTGGGGGGTGCTCTGGACCTCCCGATGGGAGGGGGCGCATGTGGGCACTGGGGTTGGAGGGTCCTGGTAGACCCCTTCCCCTCCCCAGGCCTCATTCTGGGATCCACGCAGCCCAGACTCCTTCTCTCTTGGCCCCAGCCATGTTTTAGGGGAGGGGTTGCTGAACGATGATGTGAGGATTGAGAGTGACAAGAGATGGGGAAGAGGGGGAGCCAGAGGTGTGTACGGGGAGGGTGCTGGGTCAGACAGCAAGGGGTACAGGAAGGATGGGGTGGTCTTTCTCGGGGGCCTCAGGTACCCATCACCCTGGGGTAGGGCACATGGCCTGGAGGCCAAGAGGTGAAGGTGACGAAGGCTGGACCGAGTCTGCTCTGGGCCAGTGACTGAGCAACCCCTCACACACTGCCCACACCCATTCCCTCTCCAGGACCAACGAGGAGCTGGTGGCTTTCCTGTCCAAGAACCGGGACAAGAATTTCCTCAAGTCACATGGCAGGGACAACTCCAGGTGAGGGGCTGGGGGAGAGGGCCCTGGTCTCAACACAACCCCTCCCGCAGGGGAGATGTGGGCGCCCAGCAAACCAATCACAGATGGAGGAGTGCTGGTTCCTAGGCGGATGGGACCCCACCCTACGCAACCCCCCAGCCTGGGCTGGTCTGCTCCCCACAGGTTCATCAAGAAACAGGGCCTGGACCGGCTCTTCCATGAATGTGACTCGCACATGTGGCGCCTGGGCGAACGGCAGATCCCGGCGGGCATCGTGGTGGACGGCGGCTCCGACTGGTTCGTGCTGACGCGCAGTTTCGTGGAGTACGTGGTGTACACGGACGACCCGCTCGTGGCCCAGCTGCGGCATTTCTACACCTACACGCTGCTCCCGGCCGA
>NW_005871703.1:19104-62553 GCF_000147115.1 Myotis lucifugus | reverse complement strand
GCAGTCCTTCTTCCACACGGTGCTGGAGAACAGCCCGGCCTGCGAGAGCCTCGTGGACAACAACCTGCGGGTCACCAACTGGAACCGCAAGCTGGGCTGCAAGTGCCAGTACAAGCACATCGTGGACTGGTGCGGCTGCTCCCCCAACGACTTCAAGCCGCAGGACTTCCTCCGGCTGCAGGTGCTCCCCCGGCCCCAGTCGCTGCCCCTGGCCTTTCGCCAGGTCAGAAAGGTCTCAGGGTGGGCCAATCAGAGGAGCTAGGGCCTTCACCTGGAGCTGCCCTCGGGGCTCTGGGGTGACTGTGGCCGATCCGGGGTGCTGGAGGGGGCCCCTGGGGCCTCCAGACCCCTGACCATGCTGGCTCTCCCCCTCCAGCAAGTCTCTAGGCCCACCTTCTTCGCCCGGAAGTTTGAGTCCACTGTGAATCAGGAGGTCCTGGAAATTCTGGACTTCCACCTGTATGGCAGCTACCCGCCCGGCACGCCCGCCCTCAAGGCCTACTGGGAGAACACCTATGACGCGGCCGATGGCCCCAGCGGGCTCAGTGATGTCATGCTCACCGCTTACACCGCCTTTGTCCGCCTCAGCCTACGCCATGCCGTCACTACTGCGCCCGCGCCGGCCACCCCTCTCTGCAGGTGAGACCTTCTTCTGACATATTGCAGGCCCTCAGGGTGTGGTGACTTAGGGGGAAGCCAATCAGAAAGAGACAGCCCCTGCTCCCAGGGAGCCCCAGTCTCAGGCAGGGGGAAATGCAACGAAAACACAGCACATAGGTGCTGTGGGTGTGAGATTTGGGGCAAAGGAAGTACCTGGGAATGGGAGCCCCCAGAGCCCCCTCCCTGGGACTCCAGACCACGTTGGATATGCTGATGGCATCTCCCTTTCTCCCTGCTGGAACCTTCTTAGGTTTGAGCCCAGGGGCTTGCCGTCCAGCGTGCACCTGTATTTCTATGACGACCATTTCCAGGGCTACCTGGTGACGCAGGAGGTGCAGTCCTCAGCGGAGGGGCCGGCAGAGACGCTTGAGATGTGGCTGATGCCCCAGGGGTCGCTGAAGCTGTTGGGGCGCAGTGACCAGGCCAGCCGGCTCCAGAGTTTGGAGGTGCGACATCTGACCCCCAGCAAGACTCAGGGTAGTGGGAAGAGAGGGACAGACACTGAGGGAGGGGCAAGGACTGGGTTAGGCCTTTCAGGACTGGGTTCATGGGCCCTTCTTACCCAGTGACGGCAGCTTTGGCGGCGCCTCGTGCACATGCCTGGCCTCCACCCTCCCCCTGCATGCACACATGGAGGAGCAGCGCCCCCTGGGGTGACACACAGAGAGGGGACTAGTTCCGCTGTAATGCACACTCATCTTCTAAACTGCCAGGGCTTTCTTCTAGAGCAGTGGTTCTCATCCTTCCTAATGCCACCCCTTTGGGGGTCGAACGACCCTTTCACAGGGGTCACCTAAGACCATCGGAAAACACATATATCATTACATATTGTTTTTGTGATTAATCACTGTGCTTTAATTATGTTCAATTTGTAACAATGAAATTGGGGGTCACCACAACATGAGGAGCTGCCAAAGGGGTCGCGACCCACAGGTTGAGAACCGCTGCTCTAGAGGGACTTGGACATTCCCTTCAGGCCATAGGTGAGGCCGTTCAGTGTCTCTCATTCTCTTCCTCGGAGGCCTTGGCTTCCTGTGGGGTGGTCTGTGGGCAGGGCCTGGAACCTTATCTGCCTTCCTGCTCCGCCATTGCAGAGCAGGTTGGAATTCGAGCCTAGAAAGAAGTCTAGTCCAAGACCTTCATTTTGCAGATGGGGAAACTGGGACCCGGAAGGAGACAGTGACTAGCTCGAGGTCACACAGTGCGTTAGAGGCAGCATCAGAGCAAAGAGAAGGACTTTTCCCCAGGCTCCTGCCCATCTGCCTCCCTCCTTACAGGTTGGGACCGAGTGGGACCCCAAAGAGCGTCTTTTCCGGAACTTCGGGGGGTTGCTGGGACCATTGGATGAGCCTGTGGCCATGCAGCGCTGGGCCCGGGGCCCCAACCTCACCGCCACCGTGGTGTGGATCGACCCCACCTACGTGGTGGCCACGTCTTACGACATCATGGTCGACGCAGAGACCGAGGTCACTCAGTACAAGCCCCCACTGAGCCGGCCCCTGCGGCCGGGGGCCTGGACGGTTCGACTGCTTCAGTTTTGGGAACCCGTAGGGGAGACCCGCTTCCTCGTGCTGCCCTTGACCTTCAACCGCAAACTACCTCTCAGGAAAGGTAAGGACCTAGTTCCCAGATGTGCCCAGAGGCCAGGGAGGTGACCTCAGGAAGCTGACCATCAGAACTAACCCCCCATAGCCAGAGAAGGGAAGGGGGAAGGCTGGGAACTTGATGGTCTGGCCCTTAGCATCCTGGGGCTCTGCTGTGGCATGAAAGGGGAGCTGTGGAGTCAGGTAGGCTTGGCTTTGGAACAGCTCTGACACTTTAATTGGGCTTGTAGCCTTGGCCGTCTATTTCCTGAGCCTCAGTCTTATTACGTGTAAAGTAGGAGCTAATGTAACTATTGGAGCGCTCCCCACGAATCCACTCAAACTAGCTTGTATGAAAAAGGGGTTATTGGAAGAATGCAGGCTGTGCCCCAAGGCCCCAGGAAATGTCTCAGATCTCACAGGGCGTCAGAGGTGCTTTCTCAGACGCTCTGGGGCCTCTTGCCCCTCGTCCTGTCTTCTCTCTGTGTTAGCCTCCGGCGTGGATTCCCGATACATGACACATGGCCTCTCAGGGCAACAGAGACTGACCAGGGCCTCTTGGTCCCCAGGTGTCACATTCTTGGGACAGCATATCTGTGCCTGGTGGGCAGGGTCCCATAGCTCTCCACCCACTTGGCTGAGGTTAAGGGAGCAGACCCTGAACACCGGTATAGGATGCAGGTTCCCGGGGGGGCGGGGTGGGGATGAGGGGGGAGGTATGTCTCCCAAGTAACTAGTCCCTGGTAGACATTCGGGGTGAGTATGTGGTGAACGTGTCAGGTATGAATAGGTGGTAGATGTTTCCTTCCTCTGGCCACATCCTGTCATAGAGAAGGTGGATCAGACTGGGGGTAACCCAGAGGAGGATGGAGTAGTGGGGGCTGTGGCAGATCCAGAGCAGGCAGCCGCACCCCTGCTTTCCCAGGACTCAGCCTGACAGGGGCTGAGGGAGGAATGGAGGCAGCCCCACGGCAGGCAGGTATAGGAGCGGAGCCCTGAGCACGCTGGATTTTTATAGACAGAGGGTGTTCTAAGTGGAGGGAGCACAGTTGGCAGGTGTCCGGGGCATGGGGGAAGCAGAGTGGAGGGCAGTGGGATGCAGGGGTGGCAGGAAAGAAGGCTGGCGAAGCAGGGCCCCACAGCTGGAGGGCCTGGGCATGAGGCTTCCGACGGCTCGGAACCACTGGAGATGGTTGAGAAGGGGCGGGAAAGTTACCTTATTTTTTAATGTGCTTCGAACCTACTGTTTCACTGAATCCTCCAGTGGGGAATTCAGCGGTGACTGTCTTGATTTTATAAACTGATGGTTCCACAGGCACAGAAAGTCCTGGGGATTAGCCCAGGGCACTCGGCAAGGTGTGTGTGACTCAGTAGTAGACCTGGGACAGAAGTGGGGTGCCCAGACCTGACTTCCCGGGTCTGGCCTTCATGGAATCAGTGGGGCCAGGCGTGCTGACTGCGTGCTCTTGCACCCCCAGATGAAGCCAGCTGGCTGCATGCCGGGCCCCCCCACAACGAGTACATGGAGCAGAGTTTCCAGGGCCTGAGTGGCATCCTGAGCCTGCCTCAGCCGGAGCCCGCCGAGGAGGCCGCCCGGCGGCACGCCTTGCTCACAGGCCCGGCGCTCGAGGCCTGGACAGATGGGGAACTGAGCGGCTTCTGGTCTGTGGCTGGACTGTGCGCCACGGGCCCCTCCGCCTGCCCCTCCCTGGAGCTCTGCAGACGGACCAGCTGGAGCTCTCTGTTCCCCGACCCCAAATCGGAGCTGGGGCCTGTCAAAGCCGACGGGCGACTCAGGTAGCAGGGCCCAGCCAGCACCTCCAGAACACCGGGGAATTGCACCTTACAGACAACGGAGGGCTGTCCCCCCACACGCAAGGACCAGAGGCCCAGGCAACACACCCGTGACAGCCATCAAGAACCCGCAAGGAAGATGGGCGTAGTCCTTACTACTGCTGATGGCTCTGCTGGGGACCCGCGGGTGGCAGCAATGTGGGGAGAAGGGCTCCAGTTTCCACGCCCCACGCTTCCGATCCTTCTCCACTAGTTTTTGTTTTTTTTTTTTTAAAGGAAAATGGGTGGTGGGGGAGGAACTGGAAACAAAAGATGTGCAATAGGGCTCAGAGGAGCCCCAGGAAGTGGGCCATGGCTCTGGGGAGCAGGGCCTGATGAGCCCATCTGCTGTTGCTCTGGGGGTGGGGCCTGCCTCCCTCTCCAGGGCCTCGCCCCCAGCCTGGGCCTTGGCGCTCATGGCTGAGGCTCTGTAAGTGCCATCCCAGGCCCTGAGGACCTGAGAACAGGTGATTTGGGGGAGCACTGCAGAGCTGGACTCGAGTGGGACAGCCTCTCCTCTCGTGGCCAGGGGACCGCAGTGAGGGGATGGGGCAGGCTCTAGGGCTTCCCGGCATGCCCTGCTCCTTGATGGGAAAGGCAAGACACCAGGGCCTACTGAGACCAGTGCAGTCTCCCAGGCACCCAGAACTGCAAGCAGGGCCGGGGCTCCTGCCTGTGGGGCGAGCCCTCGCGAGCAGCGTGGGAAGAACTCTCGGCCAGGCCTCTCAGAAGAGCCTGGAGCAGCATTGTGCCTGAAGCTCAGTGTGGAGTCTGATATATGCAACAGAAGAAATATATCTCTATCTCTCTAAGCCGAGCCTCTGTGTTTTTCCTCCGGGCGTCGGAAGCCGTCACCCTTCGGCCTTCTCCTCCTATGAGTCTTGGCTGACACTTTGGCAGCCACCAGGTGGAGGTCTCATTCCAGAATGGCGACAGCTTAGAATCTACCCAAGAACCAGAAGGGATGCAAAACCCCATCTAATTCAGCTCTGTCTTTTTCGGAGGGGTGAAGAGACTTTCACTGCCTCCCAGGAGGCCTGCGGGAGAGCCCGTTCAGTTCCTGAGTCCTGACCCAGCACCTCCTCCCCTGCTGCCAGGCCAAGGCAGATGCTGCTGCTCTGGTGTCTCCAGGGCTCATCCCAGAAGCCCTCCTCACTCTGCTTCCCGCCCAGTCCTGAGTATGGAGCGCCCTCAAGGACAGAGGGTCACGGCCATGGCCCACCGGCTCCCTTCAGAGCTGATCCCTTGAGGGCCATGATGGGAAGGGTCATCAGCTTCCCTCCTCCTCTCCTGCCATTGTTAGCAGGGGCTCTCAGTAGCAGTCCTTCACCTTACTTCAGGTGGGGGTGAGGGCGAAGGGTTCTTAGCCTTTATCAGCCAATCACGCTGACCTGGTCAGCTCAGCCTGCCCTGGCTGCCGCATGTGAAGTTTTCCTAGTGGCCAGGAGAGGGCACCCCTGACCACCAATAAGGGCATTGGGTTTTTCCATTTGTTTAGCCACTGTGCTGACCCCTGTGTGCAGTATCTCGTTTAATCCTCAGAAACCTTTGAGGCAGGCTTTTCTTACCTTCATTTAGCACATCCAGAAACTGAAATGATGAGCCCAAAGTCACAACCATTAGGTGGTGGCAGCAGGTTTCAGATGGACAGGCCTCCTGTCACTCTGTCACTACGTTCTGCTCCTACATTCTGCTAAGGGCAGGGACCTAACAGCAAGAACTCTAAGAAAATAGTGTTTGGGTTCAGGGGCTAAGATAACTGTTTTCTTCTGGCCCCTACTTTAGTGAATATCGGGAAGCTCTACTCCCGTTCTCTAGAATATTTTAACATCAAATCTTAGGTAAATAAAAAGAAAAACTGAGGTCAGCACATTTGACCCAGGTAGTAAGTATCAGAACATTCAGACTGCTTGCTAAGGACTCGGACCAGCCTGTGAGTTTGACCCGGGCTGTGGCTCTGCTACTGTCAGGCTAGTACAGGTTCTCGGTCTTAATGTGTGAGCTTGGGTGGGACACATGCCCCTGGTTCAGTCCCTGCCACTCTCACTGACACACCAGGTCCTCGTTACTCATTACTGTCACCTGCTGAACATCTTGCCTTTGCACTTTTAGTCCAGTGGATCGTGATCCTCACCAAGGCTCTGAATTAATTGGCCTCAAGTGGGAACCCAACTACGACCAGGATGTCTGGGTTCAAAGCTCCCACAGGTGATTCTAACTTGCACACCTGCGTGAAGGACAAGTCCAGCCCCACCCCCATCGCTCTGGCGGCAAGTCTTGGCCCCATGAGTAGAATCACTGCAGACCAGGGACCAGGCTCCGCTGATTCCTGACAGACTCAGAGGACAGGCTTGGGGGTGAAGGCCCTCCTCTCCCCCATCCAGGTCAGTGCAGCTTCTCTGCCAACAGTGTTCCTCACCCCATCTTTCTGTAGGGTTAGCTGTCTCGGGGCTTGGGCTTGTTGAGGCTTCTTTGAAATCCTTCCCTGAGGGTCAAGATCAGGATTCTTGTCAGGCAGTGGGGTAGTGGTGGGGGTGGGGGCTGGCTGGGGAAGGCAGGGGCCCGGGCACTGCACAATTCTTTTGGAGGGAGAGCCAGGGCTTTTGTATTCTGTGGCCTGCATGCCGGGTTTCCAGGCAACCACGGACATCTAGGTTTCATTCGTGGTGGGAAGCCAAGACCAGAGGATAGCCGATTGGCATTCAGAGCCCAGTTACCTGGGTCAATGGGAAGTGGGGTGGAGCAAAGTCGACTGGGAGGGAATCTGGGAGTGCCAAGTGCAGAGATCCTGGCTGGCTGTGAGGCTCAACAGAAACCAAACCTAAGTCCTGAGCTTCACTTTGAGTCCTTCATGATCCCCAGGACGGCTGCCCTCCCTGCTTCAGCACCATGGGACGCCTCACTGAGGTCCAGGCAGTGGACAGGTGCCAAGAGTCCTGGGGCCATCTCTGGAGTGCTTCTCTCTGCTGGCCCCTCCTACCTGCTCTTCCCAGGGCCCAGCCCAACTTCTGTGGGATGCAGGAGGGGAAGGAGCAGTGACACCCTCAAGCACAGGCTCTCCCCTTCCTTCCCCTCTGGGGGATGGACTAAAACAATCCCCTCCTCAAAGAAAGTCCCCTCTTGCTCAAGCTCCTCTTTCCTGCTGGAGGTTCCCCCTGGGTGTGCACTAGAGAACATGCAGAAAGACCAACAAATCAGTAAGCAGCTCCATCCAGGTTGTCCCCAAATACACAGACTCACGACTCCAACTAACTTTATTCTTGCCCCAGGTCAGGTCTCCAAAGTCACTTCACAGACTTCTTCCTCAGGAAGCCTTGTCACCCCAACCCTTGACTCTGGTACCACCCGCTCCTGTCACCTGGGCTCCAGTCTCAGTCCAACAGCCTCGACCAGGAGCTCAAAGCATAGCGACCAGTTTGAAGGTGCCCTCAGGCTTGGCAGGAACCACGTGGACAAAAGTCTTATAGAGCACAGCGCCCTTGGGCAGCCTGGTGACCAGATCCACAGCCTCCGAGTTGTTGGGGTGGGGCACGTAGACCTCCTTCGTGTAGCGGACGATCCCCTCCTCCAGGGCATACAGACACTTCCTCTTCCCCAGCCCCACCTGCAACACACAGACCTGCTCAGCTACAGGGAAAGCCAGGTAGGTGGGAAAGGGACCCTAGGAGCTACTCATGTCTGCAGAGCTGGCCAGAAGCCACACTGGCCAGATCCCAAAACAGGCCAGGAAAATGCCCCTACTCACTGTCCCTGGGAACTTGTTTCACTTAGACTTCAAAAACATTTAAACACTAGTCTGACATACATTTTCATTTATACAGTGACCTGTCAAGTGTAGGCTTTAACGAAACAACAGACCAAAGCTAGATGGACAATGTATATGCTAATAAAACATAATGATATTAGGTAATACTTAATATAGTGCTTACCAAGTATAAGCACTGTTCCAAGCCCTTTTATAATATACTAGAGGCCTGGTGCATGAATTCGTGCATGGGTGGGGTCCCTTGGCCTGGCCGGTGATCGGGGTTGATGGTGGGGGGGTGGGGGGCGGGCGGCCAGCGGGGGGGGTGGGGGAGAAGGACCACGGGAGGTTGGCCCCAGCAGCAAGCTAACCAACAGCTGATTCTGCAAGGAATCGGGCTCCCTCCTCCCTCCTGTCTGGGTGAACCAGATTCAGGGCTGTCAGGGCCCCAGCAGCAAGGTCTGGGTCAGTGTGCATCATAGCTACCGGCTGGTCGTCTGGTCATTCTGGTTGTTTCGGTCGTTTGGTTGTAATGGTCGCTTAGGCTTTTATATATAGAGATAATAATTAAGCCCTTTTATAGCCATCAACCCATTTAGTTCTCACCTTGTTTAGTAGGTATTATTTCTGTTTTTCAGGTAAGTACATCAAACAGTGATTAAATAAACTGTGTGTTGTACTTAGTTTTTTAACATTATATATTTTAGCTTTTTTCTTAGAACTTGAGATTGGATGTGTGACAATTTTCACCCAGGCAGTCCAGCATTACTTATTATTTCTCTGCTTAAAAGAAAGGACTCTGGAGTCAGGATGCTTCGTTCAGATCCCAGCACTACTACTTGTTATGTTGGATCTGGGCAAGTTACTTTACTTCAGAGTCTCATTTTTTTATCTGCAAAATGGGGCTAATATTAACTACTTTATAAGGTTACCCTGAGGATTAAATGAATTAACAATCATAAAGAGCTTAGAATACTTAGAATACCCTAGCTCAGTGGTCGGCAAACTGCAGCTCGGCAAACTGTGGCACGCGAGCCACATGCTGCTCTTTGGCCCCTTGAGTGTGGCTCTTCCACAAAATACTGACTTCTGCGCATGGGCCACAAAATTTCAATCGCACTGTACGTGAGCGCCCACACGTGGTATTTTGTGGGAGAGCCACACTCAAGGGGCCAAAGAGCCGCGTGTGGCTCGCGAGCTGCAGTTTGCCGACCACGGCCCTAGCTCAAAATATGTTGGCTTTTATTATTGTCATTATTTTAGCAAGTCCCAAGAATTAACATAGCAACACAGTCTTAAGTTCTAAAATATAAAGCTACACAAATACAATCAATTCACAAATGCATTAATATTTCTGAAATAACTATAGGTTACTATCAGTCCTTCTGTTCCTACTAAAATTGCTCACAAAGGGGTGGGGTGTGGGGGCATTGATTAACAAGGAAACTAATTTTTTAAATTGATTTGAGAGAGAGAAACATTAATGTGAGAGAGAAACATCAATCAGTTGCCTTTCACATGTGCCCTGTCCTGAGATCGAACCCGCCACCTTTTGCTGTATGGGATGACATTCCAACCAACTGAGCCACACTGATCAGGGCTAAACTAATTTTAAAATAATGTGGGGGGGGGGGGGGGGGGGAGAAAAATAAATAAACAAACAGCATAAACAAATAGAAAAATAAAATGTGAAGAGTACAGTACAGACCTGTGTTACCCAAGAAATTTCCTACCTCAGAAAGTAATCTTAACTTGAACTGAAATCCCTGCTTGATATGGACCTAATTTCTGATATACACATTCAATTCTATTGTACTAATAAATTCAAGCTCTCTTTCAGCTACCTAGTAACAGTTTTATGCAAAGAAGGAATTCTTAGAAATAAAGAAAAATGAATACATTAAAATTAGTTTCCCAAGATTCAAAAATATCTTAAATCACTAGGCATCTTTTTCTCAAAGAACTGGGGTTTAGAAGGGAAACCAGTGCTATCCCTAGGCAAAACACAGCGATTTGGGAGTCAGGCAGACAAGGTTCCAATCCCAGCTCGGTCACCTGGGCCCCTCCACTCTCTAAGTCACTGGCACCTTACCTGTAAAATGGAGATGATACCGACATACCTTATAGGGGTGGGGTAAGGAGTAAATGTAGGCCCAGGAATCAGCAAAATGCTTGGCATTTGGTAAGTACCCAATAAACTCAACTGTTTTATTTTATTACTAGAGGCCTGGTGCACGAATTCGTGCACGGGTGGGGTTCCTCGGCCTGGCCGGTGATTGGGGCTGGCCGGCTGGCCAGAGGATGGACCACAGGAGGTTGGCTGGCAGCAGGAGGTTGGCTGTGGGAGCACACTGACCATCAGGCGGAAGCTCCTGCGTTGAGTGTCTGCCCCCTAGTGGTCAGTGCGCATCACAGCGACCGGTCAACCAGTCATAATGGTCGCTTAGGCTTTTATATATATAGATTCCTGTGCTTAGGAGCATGGAGAGGTAGTCCCAGAAAAGAAATGGGGAGGGGGCACAAAACAACTCACATGGGCACCTGGGTGCCAGCGAAAGTTGCGCTGAGTCCCAAGGATGTTGCCGGCATGAACATAGTGACCTAGAAGAGAAGTCCACAAGTGCGCTGACTATGGGAAGCACAGCAAACTGCTAAGAAAACATGATGGCCCACACTGTCCTGACCCAAATGTCCTGACCCACACCGACCTCTAAGTCTGCCCCTGGATAAAACCAACTCCCAGGTGGTCCAACGCAAGCAGCTCCGTCTCCGACCCAGCAGCCTCCTCTCCCGAGTCGCATGCCCAAGGTTAACACTATCTGCTCTTCCTTAGGCCCCTGACCCCGCCTCAGGTTTTATCTGACTCTTTAATCTGGAGCTAAATGCTCTGGTGAGCTAAGCGGAGAGCACTAGGCCAGGTTTTCCTGCTCTTCAAAGGAACGCCAGGGGCACAGACCAAGTACAGCTGGGAAATGAAAGCCAGGGCACACCCTCACCCTCCATTTTCTTGATGCCAAAGCGTTTGCCTGGTGACTTTCCACCGAGGTTTTTGGAGCTGCCACCTGTCTTCTTGGATGCGTATCTGACGGCAAGAGCTGCAGCCTGAGGGGGCCTCAGCAGGGCTGTAGCTGCAGAGAGAACAGAAATGCTGTTCAGACAGACTCTGTTTCTCCCCCCAGTGGGCCATTTGCTAGTTTGAGGGGTGGCAGGAGGCAGTAGCAGGGGAGGTGAGGAGGTATGTGAAGCAGAAATGCCACTTGGCTGTGTTGGTTTTCAGGGAGTGTCTCAAGCCCTTGGCCTTCTCCCACGGCAGGAGACAAGTCATTCCTTGTATTGTCCAGAGTGTGAGCACGGCATGGGATGTGTGTGTGTGGGCCAGGGGGTGAGGGGTGGGGCAGTAAAATATTAATGGGGGGAAGAAACCCCAAACACCATGTGCCCTGGGTCTTGACACATTCAGCCCTGTTGCAGAGAAACAAACACCACAGAAATAGAAGTCGGCAAGAGGACACCACAGAGCTGCCTGTTTCAGCCTCACTCACCATCATGCCCTCAAGGCTCCTAGCACTGTGGAGGGGCCAGACCACAGAGCCCAGCAACAGGACACCCAGAGAGACACCCACCACTTCCTTAGCCAGCCACCCATCCCCTGCACACCAAATACTTGTAAAAGAGCAGCTTTCCTGAGGATGGCTCCCACGGGATACTGGGCATTCCAGAACGCTGGACCCTGTCTTCAGCAAGCCCACCAAGCACAGGTCCAACCAAGAAGACTGACACTCTGCCCTGTTCATCTGACCTCTCTATACCCCTTCTAAGGTGCTCAGAGGCATTCGTTTTAAAAAGGAAAGTGAACTAAAACTCATACTAACGGAGATGTAAGCCGCTTGCTATATGACAAGCCCAGGGCTGGCAGTGCTTGCATTCAGGTCTCCAGGCACAGCCATGGTTAGCCAGGGACATGCCAGGTATAAGAGATCTTGTGGGTCTCTGGAGCCTGTAAGTTCAGAGTTCCTAAAGCCTAAGTTTCTGAAGTTTTAATGAGAACTGAGACTAGCTGGGGCAAAACACCAGCGATAAGGACTTAGATAGACACATTAAATACATGTCCAACACCACAGTCTACCTACATTTAAATACTGCTTCATTTGTTCACTTACTCACGTATTAAGCTCAGGAACCGGGCTTTTGCTTTACCTACATTATCTCATTCACAAACCTTCGCCCTTCACTCTACTCCTCAGTCTTCTTTTTCAAAGTAAGTGATGCTACCTCCTATGCAGTTGCTCAGGCGGAAATCAAGGAGTCATTGCAATACCTTCCCTTTGCTCACCTCCATCTCCAGTTCACCAGCAAGCCCAACGGGTTCTACCTCCAAAAAAGACCTCAAATCCACCCATTTGCCTCCAAGTTCACTGACAGTAACATCTCGGCTAAATCATCGCTCATCTCTCAGGAGTCTGGTTTCCTGACTTCCACTCCTACCCTCTAGATCAGTGGTTCTCAACCTGTGGGTCGCTACCCCTTTGGAGGTCGAACGACCCTTTCAGAGGGGTCGCCTAAGACCATCGGAAAACACATATATAATTACATATTGTTTTTGTGATTAAGCACTATGCTTTAATTATGTTCAATTTGCAGTAGCAAAATTACAGTGATGAAGTAGCAACGAAAATAATTTTATGGTTGGGGGTCACCACAACATGAGGAACGAAAATAATTTTATGGTTGGGGGTCACCACAACATGAGGAACTGTATTAAAGGGTCAAGGCATTAGGCAGGTTGAGAAGTTTAAAGCTGATTCGGGTCAGCTAAGCTTCCGGTCATCCTTCGGGTCTTAGCTTAGATGTTACCTCCTCGAGGGCTCCCCTGACCACTCAACCTACACACACACACACACACACACACACACATACACACACACATACACAAACACACACATATACCGGCTTTTTTTCACAGCACATGTTACTATTTACACTTCATTTGTGCTCATTTATTGGCGTATTCACTAGAAAGAATCGTCCCGGGGATACTATGTCTTCTTTTCTGCTGAGATCCCCAGTGTTTGGCACAAAGCCCTACACCTGTTGAGCCAACAGACTAACTGTGTGAGCTCGGAGTGCCTGTTAGTAACCCATTTATATAGATGATATAAAGTGTCCAAACAAAGCCAGAGAAGGGAGGCGGCGAGCCCGTGTCACCAATCGCTAGGGAAGCTGCAGGTATTTACACTCCAGGCAGAGGAAGGACACGTGTGCCTCGAACCACCACCCACCGCTCGGCGCCCCAGCTGTCACGTGATCAGCGACAGCCGCCCTGCAAACCTCGCGGCCCCGCACCCAGGGTCCTCCGCAGGGAGCGGCCTCCACCACCGCCCCCAAGCCTCCCTGCAAGGTCTCCGCTCCACCTCCACTCCGCCCCCCGGAACGGCCACGCGTCCCTTTACCAGCGGCCCGCGTCGTCAGCGCCAGCACCGCCGACGCCATGTTTGCCGTACAGTCGCTTCCGGTCTCACAAAGGTTCTGCTTCCGCTATCGGGGGATTTATTTCCGGGTCCTGCGTGGCAACTCAAAGAGAAGCGGGAGAAGTTGCAGGTGAGCTATTGCGCGCAGTGCGGGTGCGGACGCGGTGGGCTGGGCTGGGCTGGGCTTCCCTCCGGGGCGCTGCTCCCCAGGGGCTTGGGGGCCTGGGCGTCCTGGGCCCCTGCGCGGGGTGTGGATGAACTGAGGAGCGGCCTGGCAGAGGAGCGGGCTCTGCGGGGCCCGCAGGAGTCTATGGAGGCTCTGCGAGGGGCCGGGATGAGGCCTCTCCCGAGGCCTTGAGCTTACTTTACGGAGCTCCTGCTGTGTGCCAGTTACTGGCGTAAGCGCTGTGGAAGGTGCATGGTTTCTTTTACTTCTCACAACCTTGTAAAGTAGGTGTTGTCCTGTTTTACTTAGAAGAAAGCGAGGCCCAGAAAGGTTACAAGGTTTATCCCGGCTCACACCTCCAGTGTTACAAAAATTTGTTCAAAGAATGACTCTTGCACAGACCCAGCAACTGCATACCTAGCGAGAGAATTGAAAACACATCCACATAAACACTTGTACATGCATGTGCAATGGCAGCGTTATTCATAATAGCCCCCAAATAGAAACAACCCAAATGTCCAAGTGATGAAAGGATATCTACACATTGGAATATTATGCAGCCATAAAAAGCAATGAAGTACCGGAACATGTTACAATAAAAATAAACCTTGGATGCTAAGTGAAAGAAACCGGTCACAAATACCACATATTGTATGATTTCATTGATATGAAATATCCAGAACAGGAAAAAGTAGATTTGTGGTTGCTAAGGGCTGGGGGGAAGGAAATAGACAGTGACTGCTCAATGGCTATGGGGTTTCTTTTGGGGGTGATGAAAACATTCTGGAATTAGATAGTAATGATGGTTTCACAACCTTTGTGAATATACAAAGAACCACTGAACTATGCACTTTAAATAAAAGGATGAATTTCATGATGCTAATATATATTTTCTTAAAAGGATGACTTTTGTCATCTCCATTTCAAATGTAAAGATCAATGTGGGAGGGGTGTGTGAATCTTGTTACGGCCCCCTTAACATTTTGTATTAGAAACTTCCACTTCATTAATATCTCACCTTGACCCAGAAAGGATTTGAGAAGGTTCCTGTTAGACTAAAGGTGTAGCTCTCTGAGTTCCAGGTTGAATGTGTTGGGGACATACCCTATTTCTCTGTTTCTCTATATTGTATTTACCTCCATAAAGCTTGGCCAGAGAACACATCTAGTGGACTGAATTGAATGCCACAGTCTGTCTCATCTTTCTTTGTCTTTTAGAGAATTCATTTGATAGCACGTATTAATGGCTCTAAAGAAGTCATCACTCTCCCTGGACTCTTCCAGTGATGCTGAGGAGTTGCCAGTATTTACCTTTCTGAAGAAGGAACCATGTTCAACAAAGAGGAGGCAGCCACAGAGGGAGGAGAGGATCGTAGTGGTTCACACCTCAGATTCTGAGGCCTCCTGTCCTCCATCACCAAGGTGGAAAGATCCACCGCCCGTCCCAGACACAGCTGAACCCATCACCCAAACACAGCCAGTCAGGGTGCTGAGCAGTGGAAGTGAGGATGAGGAGGAACTTATTCCCCTGGCTGAGAGACTGACATGTAAGTTTTTGACCCACAAGCAGCTGAGCCCTGAGGATTCTAACTCCCCAGTTAAAAGCGTTTTGGATCATCAGAATAATGAAGGAGCATCACATGACTGGAAAAAACAGCCCTTTCCAAAGATCTGTGATGTTCCCCTCCAAGACACCTCAGAAAGGTGTACATTGAATAACAAGGACTCTACGGTAGACAGTCCATGCCATCAGCTTCCAGCCCCCCAAGCTACCTGCCCTCCCCGGAGCGTCAGCTCTTCAGTAACCAAAGCAAATGCCGAGGCCCTCCCACCTCAGAAGAGAACCAAGCACAGTCAGAAGGTCCAGAGGAGAGGCCCACAGGGACAAGCAAGCCGGAAGGAAAGCACCCTGAGACAACCACAAAGGGAAAAAAAGGCAGCACTGGCGAACAGACCAAAAGCCCAGAGGCCAGAGGAGTGCTTAAAGCACATCGCGGTGGCGCTGGATCCAGGTCCTCCCGGCGTCTGTCTTCACCCTGTGCTGAGCTCTCTGCTTCCCGGGCCGCCCACTGACAGCCCTTTCCGTCTGTTGCAGTGCTTTTACAGATGGAAGGCGGGGGCCAGCTCCTCGGAGCACTGCAGTCCATGGAGTGCTGCTGTGTGATTGAGGTGCAGGCCGTGCCCCGCAGCATCGCCTGGAGGAGGAGGGCCGGGCCGGCTGCGGTAGGGTTTCTGCTGTCTTTCCTCTCTCTCCCCCCTCTTATACATATCAGTCAGGGCCCCGGTGGGAAAACAGATGGTACAGCCCTAACCGGTTTGGCTCAGTGGATAGAGCGTCAGCCTGCGGACTCAAGGGTCCCAGGTTCGATTCCGGTCAAGGGCACATCCCCAGTAGGGGGTGTGCAGGAGGCAGCTGATCGGTGTTTCTCTCTCATCGATGTTTCTAACTCTCTATCCCTCTCCCTTCCTCTCTGTAAAAAATCAATATTAAAAACACACACACAACAGATGGTACACTCAACTTAGGTAATACAGGAACTACTTTCCAAGGCTTGGGTGGGGTACAAGGAAACTGCAAAGGACAATGCAGTACTTCGGGGTGATAACAGTATTGATTCAGGGTTTCTCCACCTCAGGTACTGTTGTCATTTCAGGTCATGCTGTTGTGCTGGGCTGTCCTGCACTGCAGAATATTTAGCAGCATCCCTGCCATTTACTCACTAGATGCCAGTAGCACCTTCCCCAGTTGTGACAATTGAAAATGTCTCCAGATGTTGCAAATGTTTCTTTGAGGAAAATCGCCCTGGTTGGGTACCACCAGGCTATCGTAGCTGTTTTTATGCGTAGGCCTGAAGGGATGAGGGGAGAAAGTGTCTACTGGAATCCAGGAGAGAAATGTAGAGAAGACCGCCTTGGAAGAAGCTTGACCTCCCATAGAGGAGTGTAGCAAACGCTAGGTGATCCTATTGGGAGGGGGCCAGGGAAAGAGATGCCCTGACTTCCCTCTCCTCTTTCCCTCCCTCCCTCCCTCCAATCTCCAGGGCCACCAGCCAGAGGGCATGTGGCCTTTGTGACGTGGTCTGTAGAGATCACCCTCCTTGGGCAGAGAGAGGGGGGAAGGGAGGAGAGTGATCTGCGGGGCAGAGGGAAGCTAATCTACACAGGATTCCTAATTCCCTCCGACTGGGCTTTGAGAATAGGCGGGCTTGCATTGGAATTGCAGCCTTGTGGCTTTATGGCTATGACCCTGGGCAAATTATTTCATCACTTTGTGCTTCATGTATACAATGAGGATACTGTTACGTCCCTTTCAGTCCCCCCCACCCTTGTTGTGGGGACTAAATGAGATAAGCAAGCACCGAGCACATGGTAGGCACATAGTACATGCTTCTTCCTGGCCTGGGCACCCAGGTTACTGTACCTCCTGTACCTTCCACTCCTCTTATCTGCAAATCCAAAATAGTCCACCCCACATTTTCAAGAGTCTGTAGATGAAACATTATATTTTTGCTCTCTTGTTTGG
The DNA here is from genome assembly GCF_000147115.1 of Myotis lucifugus. Taxonomy (NCBI): domain Eukaryota; kingdom Metazoa; phylum Chordata; class Mammalia; order Chiroptera; family Vespertilionidae; genus Myotis; species Myotis lucifugus. Next base: position 45,576 of record NW_005871703.1, on the reverse strand, counting down.
ATCTCATAATTTTCTCAGCCCATTTCAACTTGTAAATGTTCCTTTCTTTAAAAAAAAAAAAAATTGAGAGCCTTTGTGTTGCCCATTCACTTTTGGAAACTAGTGAATGTGGTGTCAAAAAAGGCATAAACTACACACTTTGCAACCCTTTCCTGCCCTTGAATTTGATGTCTTTGGTGGAGGAGCTGTGTAAGTAACAGTTTAAAAAAAATTTGATTAAAAAAAAATTGATTTTAGAGAGTGGAAGGGAGAGGGGAAGAGAGAAACAAGGATGAGAGAGAAACATCAACATCAATTGGCTGCCTCCTGCACACCTCCTACTGGGGATCGAGCCCGCAATCTGGGCATGTGCCCTGACGGAATCCATCCAGTGAGCTCTTGGTGCATGGGATGGTGCTCAACCACTGAGCCACACCGCCGGGCTCCTTTCTTATCTACTGCCTTGAGATGCTGAACAGTTGATTTGAGGACTGAGGAGGGACAGGATCATGGTTATTGGTTCTTGCTACCATGACTTCATTCCAGAAGAAAACGAATAACATAAAATGGGCTAGGCTGATGGGGGTGAGTTCCTTTAGAACAGCCGTCGCCAACTGGTGGTTCACAGATCACTGGTGGTCCGTGAGGTCCGAAAGGTTGGCAGCCGCTGCTCTAGAAGGCCTGGGTCTCTCTCGCAGTGCTGAGCACCTGCTGACTTGCCTCCCTCTGCTGGGTTCCGGTGCTTTGGCAGGATGGAGAGGAGGCCTGGGTGGAGGAGCCGATGGTCCTGGTGCTGCTCCCGGCAGAGGCGTTTGTGTCCATGATCCACAACTTCAAGCAGGTGGGCAGAGCCGGAGGGGTGGGCGCTGAGGCGGGGACAGAGGGCTGACTCTAGGGAGCAACACTAATGCAGTTCCTGCCCCTTTGTGCAGGGAGGTCTAGGCAGCACTGAGAAAGGGAAGGAAACACTTCGGAGCTTTGTAGCAGGCATCACGGCAAGGACAGCGGGAAAGGCTCTGTCACTGGTGATTGTGGATCAGGAGAAATGCTTCAGGTTTGGATTTGTCAAGACTTAACATCAAAAGGGGCAGCTCTTGGGCCAACAGGGGTGAAGTCATTCATCCCAAATCTAGATCCTTCTGCCAGACTGTATTCCTGCCGAGCCCCGGGGGATGCGCTGGTCCAGGCTTCTTGCACCTCTTCTGCCTCAGTTCAGCCTGAAGGTGCTTGCTTCCCTTCTTTGATTTCCTCCCCTGCTTTAGTGCTCCAAATCCTCCAAGGAGAAGGAAGCAGGGAGTGGCAAACGGAGAACAGGCCAAGGAGAAGAAGAAGAAACAGAGACCACCAGAGGCCAACACAGGGCCCGTGGTGTCCAGGGTAGACATGGAGGAGGTAAGAGCGTCCTGTTGCCTGAGTCGGGCCGGGCACCCATTTTACTAACCCGATTTGCTATTGAGAAAGAGTGACATGCCTGCTGGCCAGTACTCTCTGCCTTGGGACTAAGTAGGAGAGAATGGGCCAAACAGGAGCCAAGGGGTTGGGAACAGGGAGGAGAGAAGCCTCAGGGAACATGGAGGGAAGAAAAACTTCGGACTAGTCTCGCCGCCCTTCCAGTCCATCTGCCTTTGGGTTTTAGGCACTGGTGGATCTGCAGCTACACACGCACGCCCAGGCCCGAGTTGTGCAGAGCTGGCAAGAGCTGGCCGACTTCGCGTGCTCGTTCACGAAGGCTGTGGCTGAGGCGCCCTTCAAGTAAGTGCCCAGGCCAATCCCAGCCCACTGCTGGGTCCGGTCCTTACAGTCGTTCTGGTACCCAAAGGTGCCCCTTCCCCTGAACTCTGCTGGCAGTCCATTGTCTCAAGCTTGACCTCACAAGGGGGATTCTGGGGAAGAGCCCTCAGGCCGTCCCTTTCAGGTATTCTGCTTTAGCTTATGTGTTATGTGCTGCCAGTTGGTCCAGGTTCACCAGTGGGCAGTTACCAGGATTCAGTGCAGGTCGGGTCACAATGTGATAGCCTCTCATAAAAATAAGTTTTAGCCTGCTTAGCTCAGGGAATGTTCATAGTCAGAATTTAAGTGAGACCTCAGAGCTCTAATCCAAGTCCCTTGTTTTCTACCTGAGGGAACTGAGGCCTGAAGAGACTGACTTAGCCAAGCTCCTAGCACGTTAGAACCACCAGAACTAGACTTCGCAGTGTCCGGGGCCCAGTCCCAGGTGTTTGACCCTGTGCGCTGCCTCTCCCGTCTCAGTGCAACCCAATCTCAACATAAACTAAAGATTCTGGTACTTTTCTGGTAACTTCTCTTTTAATGAAAAGGACTAGATGTTGTTTTTAAGGGAAGCAGTAACTAGCGTTGCTTGGGATCAAAGTGAGCAAGATATAACCTTATGCCCACTTCTTCCAAGGTCACTGGAGGGAGGAGTTTTAAGTTCCCAGTTAGGGGACAGGTTCAGGAAAGTAACCAGTGACACAGCTCTTGATCCCTGCTGTTTGCAGGAGACTCCGAGATCAAACTAATTTCTCCTTCTGCCTGGAGAGCGACTGGGCTGGAGGGGCGAAGGTGGACCGTGCTGGCAGGGGCCTTGCTCAGGTCTGGCGGAGGCAGATTCAGCAGCTGAACCGAGTCAGCCTGGAAATGGCCAGCGCTGTTGTGGCCGCCTATCCCTCCCCACAGCTCCTGGTCCAGGTATGCTGCTGCAGGGGCCACCGCCCCATGCCCGGTGGCCTTAGTGGGACTCCCACGTGGTTTTCACGGATAGCATTGGTGAGGGCCCAGGATTGCCTTGTAGGTCAACAGTGCAGGTCTGCTGAGATCCGAGTTAACATTCACCTAGGGTGGGGGGACAACTCTTATCCCCCAACCCAAGCTCACCACACCCTTGTTCCTCGATGAGGGATGACTGTGAATGGTGTGGTATTAAGAGATCATTTTCCACTTTCAGGCTTATAGGCGGTGTTTTTCGGAGCAAGAACGCCAGAATCTGCTTGCAGACATACAGGTGCGCCGTGGGGAAGGCGTGACATCTACCTCCCGCCGTGTTGGACCAGATCTATCCAGGCGTATCTACCTTCAGATGACGGCGTTGCAGCCAGATCTCTCTTTAGACAGTGCAGACTGAAGCTAGCCCCAAGGGACAGGATGAAAAGCTAGAGATTTCTGCCTCAGGACATGACCAATGAAGAGAGGAGCACAAGCCTGGGTCAGGCTCACAACAGATCCTGGGTGCCATTGTGGAAGTCTCCCTACCTGTCACCTGGCTGAGATATTTGCATTTATCTTCACCAGCATTCAGTGTTCCTCTCCTGGCAAAAATCAAGTGCCATGCATGAGCCACCCCTGCCCCAGCCAGCCCTCAAAATACAAAGGAACACAGACAGACCATTCAGACACATATTTAATAGTTGCAGAAATCCAAAAGAACCTCAACATCAAGTCTTGAGATCATGAGTGAAGTGCCCTCGGTGGGTTGGCTTTCTAGGCTGGGTGTCCAGCCCTGTTGGCCCACTGAGGCTGCCTCAACCAGCCAGGGAACGGGTCTGATCACTATGCCGACTTCTGTATTCTCTCAGTCTTATCTTATGTACGATGTGTTTAGTTTCAATAAAGCATTTGTACCAGTGGCTCTGGAGCTTGGAGGAAGACTAAAGGAATGTGTAGTGATCCAGAGTAAGGTGTGGGCCTATACAGCAGAGCTATCCTTGGGGGAGAAAAGTCATTTCTTCCAGGATCAGGACAGTCACAACTGGCAATCCTATCCAGTTGGACCAGTGAGCCTAAAAAGCTGGAGCCCGTCCTCTTCATCTCTGAACCTGAACAGCTTCTTGCTGTCCTCGGCGAGGGGCAAGGAACTTGCAGTCGGGAGTTTCAGTGAGTGGGCACCATGACATGGCCATTCCTGATCCCTTCATCCAGCTGTTGTCAAAGATGAAGCAGAGGCCACTGAGCAGGAAAACACTTGCTCTGGCCAACAAGAGAGTGACAGCCCTGCCCTTCATTGCACAAGTCATTAGCGTTCCTGACCACCTTTAAATGCCTCGATGCTCCTGGATTCCCTTCGCTGCCCAGGTAAGTTCTAGGGCTGGAATCAAACCATTCTAAACCTCAGTCTCTGACACTGGAGTGTTCAGGTTGCCTTTGAGGTATTTAGTCACACCAACTAACAGCTGTCACAGAAGGCGAAGGCTTTGCAAGGCTCTGCCTTGTTCACTGGCAATGGGGAAGTTAATGCTCTACAATCGAGGCATTTTCTGGAAGCCACGTAAGTAGGGGCAGGACTCCACAGGAGCTGCCCAAGACCCTCAAGGCTATGAGATTTCTACTTGTGGGTCATGAATCTGTCTACATGAAAGATTCCACTCTCTGGCTGAGAGATACTCCATTCTGGCCTCTCAGGACATTATAAGGAAGGCAAAATTATGGAAAAGAAAGAAATACCAGAGTGGGAGTCCAGTTCCCTCAAAATAGCTGGGAGACCATAAGCAAGTCACGGAAGGCCTCAAGTTCCTTATCTGCAAGTGTTCTATTGGCCTGCATAGTCTAGAAGTCCCCTCCTGAGCCTGAGACTGTGTGGTCATTAAAATGTCTGAATGCCTGAGGCCCTTAAGAAAATAGGTTTGCCCCTCCCCTCCGATTTAGACTAGATTTGCTGAGCATGGTGTCCTAATCCCCAATGACAACCCACTGCCTCCTGATCTGCCCTGGGTCCCCAGGGAGGAATGAAAGGGTTTGTGACACACAAAAGTGTAAATGTAGTGACGGCTGACCACTTAGGAGAAATGAGCCTTGCCTTCACAGTTCCGTATAACAACTAGAAAAGGCTGTTGTTCCTCTCCCTACCCCCAAGCCTATTCCTTTAGGCCTGAGGTTATTTCCTCTCCCTAACTCCCACTTGTTATTCCACCAGGGAACCCTGACTCAGGAACAAAGAAGTCCTACAAAGAGGAGGTCTCAAGTACCAATCAGCAGCCATTTAATGACGGCAGGTAGGTCTGACGCTAAAAAGAGGTTGTGTCCAGCAGAACCCAATTCCATAGGAATCCAAGTCCCAGGGCTGAGAGGCAGCAGGTGTTGAGGACACGCTCATTGCTGAGGGTCGGTCTGCAGGACCCACTGGAGGATGTGGTGGCTGCGCAGACCCCGAATCGCATTGTCGTAGATGGTGTTCACGCTGGTGCAGAGGGGCTGCTGCTGCAGCTCCGTCACCCGGCACACCACCAGCCCGCCCGCCACGCACAGCAGCAGCAGCAGCAGCAGCTTCAGCACCGCCCAGGACCGGGTGTGCTTCCGGGGTGGCTGCTTACGGGACCGAGAGCCGGACTTGGATTCTGGAATGACAAAGTCACAGGAGACAAAAAAGTTCAGTCAGTTTGAGGAGACCCACACTCTCCACCATTCAATGCTGTTCTCCTCCTTGCAGATCCATGTACACCCTTCTTAGGCATGAATATTGTTTTAAGAACATCTGAGCTCTTAAAAACTTGCTATGTGCAGACTGAAATACAAGCTGCCTTCTCCTTGGATTCAAGGGAAGACATTCAACACTGGAACTCATTCTGGACGTCTCACACTGTGCACACAGTCCCAGGTCCTAAGTCCTCCTTGAAAACATGGTGATGCTCCAGGCCCCTCAGGATCAGGGGAGGGGCTTGTCAGGAGGCAAGGATGGAGGGCTGCCCACTTGGGGAAACACTTTTAAGACTTTTATTTTTTTAATTATTGATTTTTAGAGAGAGGAGCATCAATTTGTTGTTCCACTTATTTCTGCACTCATTGGTTCTGTATGTGCCCTGATCTGGGATTGAACCCACAACCTTGGTGTATCAGGGCAATGCTCTAATCAACTGAGCTATCCGGCCAGAGCCTTGAGATGTATTAATATTGTTAATATCATACAGGGTGGCGCAAAAATAGGTTTATAGTTGTGAATACGTGAAACCATTTATTTTTGTATTTTTTATTAATTATGGTATTATTTTCCATAGGAACAACTATAAACCTAGTTTTGTCCCACCCTGTATAAGATACATATAAAAACAGTGATTATTGCTGGGAATGGGGGATTAGAGGTGACTGCCATTTTCTGATCTATTTCGAGAGAACTTTTCTACATTTTCTGCAATGAACACGTATACTACATTTATAATTAGGAAAAAATGGTCTTGAGATTACTCGGCAACATTTAAAAGAGCCTGACTGAGCACCTCATGTGAGAACTCATGGTGTTCTCACTTCATCCTGTCGCTGCCCTGTAAGGAGGAGGATCCTCATTTTACACAAGGAAACAAAAGGTGGTGAGGTCAGGCAACTTGCTCAAGGCCAGCAAGGGAGAGCAGGGCCTCCGCCTCCCTCCAGAGCTCCCCTGCTCAGGGGTCCCTTTGGCCCAGAGGATATACGACCCTCCCATGTACATGGAGCCACATAACAACACAGATTCAACTGGACACACTCAGGCAAAACGCTAATGTGTCTTTTATACCACATGGCTCCCTGAACACGGACCAAATGATTCCCGCGGTGTTCAAGCAAAAAGAGAGTAATTTGTTCCAACGCGGAAAGAAAGCCGTAGGCAGTGCTGGCTTTCCTGAGACGGCACCACGCTCACAAAACACGCCCAGTGTACTTCACGGATGATGCGAGGGACTTAAGAGTCAGGTGACCACATGCATCCTTCACCTTTCTTGGTGATTTTAGAATCTAACTCTTACAAAAAAGTGCAATTCCCTGTCCTGGTAATGCTCTCAGCTACATCTGACCAAAACCCCACATGTGCCTCTGGGGAAACAAGCCAGCCAGGCCCGTTGTTCCCAAGGAGAATCCCCCACGCCTCGTAAGCAAACCCTCCGAGGTGCTCCCAGGCCAGAGGGGTCACTGTATCTAAGTTTACAAGCTCCACTCGGTCATCCACGCCGAAACACATCCGTGCGCCTCCCCACTGCACCTGCCGGAGCCTTACTGAGGGAACACTTACTCGATGCCTGATTCGTTTCCTTCTTGGGTTTCTTCTCGGGCTCCCGTTTGGATGCTTTGAGGGCATCGTACTCCTTCCTCCGGCGCTCCTTCTCTTCCGCCTTCTCCCGCTTGCGCACCTCCCGCTCCTGAGCCTCCTTGGCTCGCTGCTTGGCCTCCCGCTTCTTCTCCGCCTCTACAGGAAGAGATATCCCCAAATGGCTTCTCTCCCCACACCTTCCAGTGTGCTTTCCCGAGCGATTAAAAGCATGGATTCCGCCTCCCTTCCCCTAGCCAAGGGTCACAAAGGACACATGAGAGGAACCAGCTGCCTTTCTGCCCTCCCTGCAGTATAATAAGCGGCTCTCGGGGTTTGCTGAATGGACTCATGAGGGGGCTTCTAGCCACAAGCTGCAAAGAGATCAGGATGAGCTGACAAGAGGGGCATAAGGCATGGGTGATGAGGCCGGTGCGCCCTAGAACAGGTACCGACTCAGAAAGCACAGCGATCGGCAGCCTCCTACAACTCGGCTCTGAGCAGAAGCAACAATGGAGGTGTTGAGTCCACGGGAGTCCTGTCTCCCCCCGTTTGGGGAAGGAATGTGGCTTGAGAAGGACAAGCAAGAAGAGAAAGTGAGCACTCAGGTTCAGAGGTAGAGATGATGGAAATGTTTTTCTGAAACAGCGAGATGAATAGTTCGTAATGTCTAGACTTACTCTGATTTACTTCACAGTTCAAAGATGTTTACACGCAGTCCCCAACTTACAAATTATTGGGTTCTAAAAATGCATTGCCAAATTCGTTATTTGGACATCTCAAGTACATTTTTCCAAAGCCAGAAGGCCACAGATGGTGGCTAAATGTCCTTTTAGGGCTTAAAGGCCTGTTTGAACCATCGTGTAGCTGAATAGTAGCACTATAAGTACTGTAGCTTTCCACTGCCTCTATGAACAAACAGGCTCCCAGTTCCAGCTGAGCACTGGGAATGCCAAGAACACACTGCACTCAGCCTCCAGAGAGCCTGGGCCATGAAGCAGTGGAAGCAGCAGAGGTCGGAGTAAACACGCATTACAGTAGCCATGCACGTGTAAGGGACAGTCGTAACTCAGAGCTCTGATCTCAGGGACTGCAATCAGTACCACAGGAGCCAGCCAGCCAGGCGACAGCACCTGGGTGCCAGGCCTTGTTCTAAGTGTTCGAGATACAGCCGTGAAGACAAGCCAGGTTCTAGTGCCTGAGTCATCTACTCTGTAGAGAAGGAGACGAACAATAAACAAGTGAGCAAATAGTAAAAAAGAAATGATGTGTGCCATAGAGTAAATGACAGAGGACGTGATGGAGAGTGACACGTGGGATGCTATTCTAGTTTGGGTGGTTCAGAAAGGGTTAAGGTTAACCTAAGGCAACATTTGTGCAGAGACAAGAGGGATTACAGGAAACTGACTGTGGAAAGCTCTGAGGGAAAAGGAAGCCAAGCAAAGCCCCAGAGGTGAGACTACCTGGTGCGTTCCAGCAAAAGCAGGAGCCTGTGTGGCTGAAGTTAACTGTATTCTGTGTGTGTGTGTGTGTGTGTGTGTGTGTGTGTGTGTGTGTATGTGTGTGTGTGAGAGAGAGAGAGAGAGAGAGAGAGAGAGAGGGGGGGGGGGGCAGGCAAGGCTGGAGAAGCAAGCAGGCGTGGGCTGTGGCGGGTCTTGACGGCCATGTTACTGAGTTTGAGTTTCATTCTAAGTTCAATTGGAAGCCATTAGAGGGTTTTAAACAAATAGCAGCATAAGTGACTTGTTTTAAAAGATTTCTCTGGCTGCTGTGTGGAGAAGGACTTTGCAGAGAAGGCACACGCGTGGAGACCGGACGTTGTGTCAGGAGGTTCTGTGGCAGTCCACGGGATGGAGGCCTGATTATGGTGCTGGCCCTGGAGGTGGGGAAATAGTCACATACAAACGTGCTGACGGACTGGGTATAGGAGTAACAGGAGAAAGGAATCAGGACAACTCTCTATTCCTGGCTAGAATGACTGCAGGGATGCTGACTTCCTCTTCTGGGAAACACTGCGAGGACCTGGTTAGCCAGGCTGAATCTGAGATGCCTATTAACCCTCCAGGCAGACAGACAGACAAGCAGTTGAACGTGACTTTGGAGCTCAGTGGAGAAACCAAGACTGGAAAGAGGTTCGTCAGACAAAGAGGATACTGTCTACCCCCACACTGTTCCCCACTGCTCTGCACGACTCCTCCACTGGATCCAGCTCCTGAAGCAGAACCAGTGGCTGGATCAGGGCCCGGAAGATGACTGGAAGAGGGATGGCCACCTACCGCGTTCTACTTCCTGCCGCCGCTGCCTCTCTCGCTCCTGATCCGCCTGCACGACCTTCATGTGCTGTAAAACCTGCAAAGGCAGAAGAGGGCGCTCAGGGACTCCGCACAGTGGTCTACAGCTCCACTCTGCTCAGGGGAAGTCTCAAAGGACTGCTCTTCTCGAGATCCCAGATCAGCGCAAGCCCGACGCGGTGCAGAGCTAATGGAGCTAACCCTCTACGTGTCCCAACTCAGTGCCACCCCTGGAGAAGACTCTATGAGCCCCGCTCACTACAGCTGTCAGGAAAAAACACTGAACTCAGTGACAACTGGAATCTGTAAACCCCTGCCACTTACAGTCTCTGATGTGCACAAGTTCATAATTCTCCCAGCAACTCTGTGACGAGCATGGAATACTCTGTGACGAGCAGGGACAGCAGTTCCCCAAGATGCTTTCCGGATCTCCCTCCTTTGGCTGCCTCAGGTTCCCCTCTCCTCAGTCCTGGGGAGTTTTCTTACCTAACTCAGTTATAAGACTGTGAGTTCCTAAGTGTAGGGACTGTTGTCCTGTGTGTAGATGAGCACAGAGCTTAGCTAAGTATAGGCACTCAATACATGTTTGATGAACAACTGACAGACTGGGTATAGGAGTAACAGGATTCCCATTTCAAAAGGAAGAAAACTGAGACTCATAGGGCGATCTGTCCACACCTCGTGGGCTGGAAGCAGCACAGCTGGGAGGTCAGGTCCTCTGAGTTCCCAGACCAGAGCCTGTCCCACTCACTGGAGCAGAGGCAGGAGAGCTCGAGGAGAAAGGGAAGGAGCCATTCTGCCCAAACACCACACCACGCACTGGTGCCTGAGCCCCTCGAATTCTCAGCTCAGTCACGGCTGACTTCTAATTTAAAAAACCTCAGAGATTCTCATGATGGGCACGGTTAGGGGAGGAGGTAAATGCCTTGTTATTTTTTTAGCAGCTGACATTCCTTGGATGTAGGGGACATAGTACAAGCTTGGAGCCCAATACAATCCTGACTCTTACAAACAGTGTGACCTTAGCAAGTGACTTAATCTTCCTCCCTCCCTCCCTCCCTCCCTCCCTCCCTTTGTTTCTTTCTCTCTCTCTTTGACTAACCTTTCTGAGCTGATTTTCTCATCTGGAAAACAGAGATAAGACTTCTCTGGCCTGTTGCAAAGATTAAATTACATAACTTGTACTAGCTGCCTAACATAGCCCCTGGCATTATGTGTGCTCAATAAATACTGCTGCTTTTTTACTTCATCTTTCTAACCGCATGAATGAGGAGAGGAAAACCTAAACTATTGTAAATTACAACAGCAAATGGTCTACATTTCACTACCGCACTAGACACCCCACAGGACAGACATGTATTCAAATGCAATTGTTTTACTTTGTGGGAACTTCAGACATACACACGCCCATCATGAGAGGGCTCAGGGGCAGGCCTGCCAAAGCAGCTTCCTCCAGGGGCCTGGTTTGAAGCCACAAGGAACCATCCTGTGTAACCCAAGAGTCCAATCTCTTCTCTCTGAAGGGAATCAACTTCCTAAAAATTGGCTTCTCAACGAGGAGTGACAGGATCTGGAGGAAGGTAAAGCATGAAGGAGACAGTCCCTGTGTCACTCTGAATTTTAAATAAGCATCAACCATTCAGTTGGTTTTGGGGAGTGTACAGCTGGCTAATAAAGAGCTAGGAGGTTTAAGAGACGTCCCTTTACCTTTATAGCAGGAGTAACCTGTATTTATCTGAAAACACAGCAAGTTCAGAAATGGGAGGGACTCTTCTAGTCTAGGCTGTAAGCCCCTAGAGCAGGGGTGGGGAACCTTTTTCTGCCAAGGGCCATTTGGATATTTATATCATTCACCAACTATACAAAATGATCAACTTGAAAATTAGCCTGTATCTGGGCAAACATTTAATTAACTCACACCTACTGCCTTAGCAGGGTCAGACCAAATGATTTCTCAGGCCTTATACGGCCCGTGGGCCAGACATTCCCCATCCATGCCCTAGAGCAGTGGTTCTCAACCTGTGGGTCGCGACCCCTTTGGGGGTCGAACGACCCTTTCACAGGGGTCACCTAAGACCATCGGAAAACACATATATAATTACATATTGCTTTTGTGATTAATAACTATGCTTTAATTATGTTCAATTTGTAACAATGAAATTGGGGGTCACCACAACATGAGGAACTGTATTAAAGGGTCGCGGCATTAGGAAGGTTGAGAACCACTGCCCTAGAGGGTAGATTTTGTCTACTTATCCCAGTTCACCTGATGAACACTGTTGAACTAACAAATTATTCTTAAAAGATTCTTTACTATGTACCAAGCTGATCAGTTACTATGACTATCCCACTCGAGGTGAGATCTAAACTAACTCATGGAGACTAGTGACCTCATTCTGACTCACCCAGGCCACTTCCCAGCAATGCCTAAAGGTGTGCTGCAGGAGACAGCTCAGGAGCGGCATGCCGGAAGGATGGCGTAGTTACCACATCCACAGTGCACTGTGCTACCTGGGGCTTTGTCTGCAAGATATGTGTGAGTACTCCTCAAGACCTTCGCACTCAATAAAAACTGTTTCTATAGGTCACAAACTGTACAGTATCAGCAGTTTCATATGGTTCAGTGTATTATTTGTTGACCAAATGGACAAATGAAAGGCCTGTGCACAATGAGGGTGTCTAGTGTCAGAGATATGAACACAGACTTCCCGCGGAGCATGCAGTGCTGAGAGGGTAGTCAATGGTTCTTCGAAACCAACGTCACTCCTAAAGCACCAAGTTTTCAAAATGGGACTTCACTGATCACCTGCGGTGTCATCAGCCACGGGCACACTGTCGCCTTGGTTACTTGGCTGCCTTAATTTTGCTGTTGGTTTCTTATAACAATAGGTGGCACAGATGATGGGGCTATCTAAGAAGCCCTGAGCTAATGATAAGAAAGTCCATTACTCTCGAGATTCCTATAGAGACTCATCATACACACATTTCACTTATATTAGTTCTTGCTTTTAAAGTTAAGGCCTTTTTGTTCACCATCTAAGCAAAAGCCAAAGTCATCTGGTGCCCAGCGGAAGCAGCAGCAATCCGTTCTGAAGCAGGAGGGGAAAATGACTAGAGGTGGGGATTTTTGAGATGGGAGTAGTGCTGTTCTTAGCCATGTGAGGCGTCTTCAAGGTTATTGGCAATGTTTGTCTTCCATGCTGCCTTTATTTCCTCGCTATTTCACGACTCGACTGAAATCAAATGCCAGGTCTGCAAAGGATACGTCTGTTTATAGCTATAAACTCACAAATACGGCCCTAGCCTGTTTGGCTCAGTGGATAGAGCGTCGGCCTACGGACTGAAGGGTCCCAGGTTCGATTCCGGCCAAGGGCATATGCCTGGGTTGTGGGTTCGATCCCCAGGGGGGGTGTGCAGGAGGCAGCCGATCAATGTTTCTCTCTCATCATTGATGTTTCTATCTCTCTCTCCCCCTTCCTTCCTCTCTGAAATCAATAAAGAAATATATATATAAAAAAAACACCTCACAAATACGAACAATACCTTTATTATCCACTGAGCCAAACCAGTTAGGGCTATATAGCTTTATTATCAAAGTTCCTTTCTGTGACTCAGAAAGGCCACTGCCCCTAGCTCTCTGGCCCCATTCAAACAACAGTGACAGTGAAATGTTGGATCAGGGAGGTCCGGGTTCCTTAAGAATGGAAGGCCTGCGGTAGAGCCAAAGTAGTATTATTCTACTACTTGTAAAGTAAACACAGAAACAAAGCTCCCTTTGCTTGCCAGGTTCATAGTAGACAAACGTACTGAGACCTTAGTACTTTAATCAACACAGAGCTACGGGTGCCCTGGAAGGGAAAACAAGAGGAGGCAGAGGCGAGTCCCAGGAGTGTGTGAAAGAGACACCAGTGTGTGTGTGTGTGTGGGGGGGGGGGGGGGGGGGTGGCGGTGCTTTACCTTGTTGGCACACTGCTTACACTGCTTCTCATCCAGGCAATCCCCTGCCACTTTGGCCAGGGCAGGATCCAGGGGGTTATCCTTCAGGTCCAGCCACTTCAGGCTCTAAAGAGATGGGGCAAAAATAAAAAAAATTAAAAAAGAAAGAGATGGGGCATTGAGACTGGCTAAGCCTGAGTTCACACTCTGAGTCCCTCCAAGTGGAACAAAACGAGTAGGGAGAGAGCTCCTCTGCGTCCCAGCTGTAGGAAACACCATGAGGCAGCACCTATTCCGGTCAGCCTTTCTCAAAGCCGTGGTCCAGGAGACCCTGAGCCTCCCTTTGCCATCCCTGGCCATGAAGCATTGGTTCATGAGTTGGTACCTTGAGCTGAGCAAAGCTGACAGGCAGGGTGACCAGTCTGTTTTTGAGGAGATCCAGGTGCTGGAGGTTGACCAGACGGCCAAAGTCGGCTGGCAGTTGCTGCAGTTTGTTCTTACTCAGGTCCAGCTTCACCAGGTGTGTGAGGCCACAGAAATCCGACTAGGACCCAAAGAGAGAACACCTCAGCCTGGGGCTCACACACTGGTGAACAGCCCAGGAGCCCCCAGCTCAGAGGCACCTACTAGTATGTGTAAATCCAAACTCTACTTTTTACCAGCTATTCCATCTCAAATGAAAATGGACATAATGAGCATCACTCCTGGTTGTAAGTAGTGAGAAGTGTATGCAAAAGGGCTGAGCACAAAGTAGGCACAAAATAAATGTGGGTCCCTTCACCCTCAGTTCTCCCTCTAACCCAGTGGTTCTCAAACCTTCTGGCCCTTTAAATACAGTTCCTCATGTTGTGACCGCCAACCATGAAAGTATTTTCTTTGCTGCTTCATAACTGTAATGTTGCTACTGTTCTGAATCGTAATGTAAATATCTGATATGCAGGATGGTCTTAGGCGACCCCTGTGAAAGGGTCGTTCGACCGCCAAAGGGGTCGCGACCCACAGGTTGAGAACCGCTGCACCTGTCCTCCACATTGCTACTAGAGTGACTGGAGACACATTCTGTCCTCACACACCACCCTATGTTCACCTTTCATAGGAGCTGTCAAAACATAGTGAGACCATCCATTTCCTAAGATCAAGTGCCCCTTGAATACCAGTGTTATTCTTTTTATTTTTGTAGCACTTAGCACAGTACTTAGCACAGGTGCCCTATGAAGGTTCTTTAAATGACTGGCTGAGGCACACCCTACCCATATCCTGGCTCTTCTTCAGCTCATGTCAAAACATCCCTCTTATCATTAAGCCTTCAAGGTACTATTCGTGTTCTCTGGGGACTTGTAAACGCCAAGGGATCTATGCCAGGGGACCCACGCCAGGGGATCTGCACTGCTGAGGAAGGCAAGACAACTGATTGAAAAGTACACGGGGGAGTGCTGAGTGACCATCCGACAAAGTGTACAGCAGGTGTCAGGTTGCAAGGAATTCTGCCCTTCTTTAATTCGGCACAAAATACTTCCTGGAAGAAGTGGGAGCTCAGATGCCTTTTCAGTATTAAAAATGGTTCTTGATGAGCTGTGGGATGATGCTACAGACAATGAGTGAGGTCCAGGTGAATGCCGAGAGGGGAATGGACTATGACCCAGTGAAGAAACTGCCAGCTCCTGAGACTCGATTCCTGAGTAAATGAGTGAATATCAGAGAATGGCAAGAGGGACTTGGCCAGGGTAATGGATGGGAAAGGCAACAATGACAACCCACTTAGACCTGACTGCGAGGGAGCACTGCTATAGAGGAGAAAGCACATTACCCAGGAGAGGCTGAGGGATGAACGAGTCCAGCGCCTACACAGGTGCAGCAAAGGAGAATTGGTACAGAAAAATCAAAAGGATTTGACCATAGATTGGATGTGCTTATCTCAAGCAATTAAAGACTGAAAGGATAATGACACAGTAGTCCCATACAACCACGCTTTTTCCTGTTCCCCATTAACTGTTGCACCAGGAAGCGGTTTATAAACAGCTTTCTCTCTGAAATGCAGAGCAATTTAAGAAGTTCTCCAGTCTCCTCTATGCAATAGGGAGATAAACTATTTTACAAAGTAATGATATCAGGCAGAAAAAAGGGTGAGCCCAGTAAGGGACTCAGCCAGCAGCCTGTTGTTGACTTTAGTTTTCTGTGGCCTGACTTTCCCACTGTTCTAAAGAACGAGGCCCCTACCTTGCTTTCCTTCCCACTGAGATGACTCCACCCCCAACACACTCAGATTTAGCTGAAGGCTACCTGCAGACCTAGCCTGAAACTATGCCTATGACACAACTTCTTCAAACAGGAAAATGAAGCATCAGGGCTCCAGAAGGAATTGTGCGTGCTTGCCGGTCTTACCGGGAGAGTAGTCAGTTTATTGCAGGACAGATCCAGTATGGTGGCCTTTGGAAGGGCAGCCTAGGAAAGGGAATGAGAACCAAACATCAAATCAACACATGAAATGATTCAGTGACATCTGCTAAGGAAGCATTTACCAGTTCCCATGATCAGGAAAGGCCTTTAAAAAAAATTAACACTAAAGTATAATGTTCCTAGGGATAGGAGAGGAAAAATGAGCCAAGCAACCAAAACCTACGGAAGAAGGCAAACAGGGGTTTGGCTATGGAACATCCAAGAAAGGAAAACAGATTCTTAAGGAATTCTCCTTAGCATTTCTAGTATTTTCTCTAGCACCCTTCCTTATTCGTTTTAACGAAGGGACTGGGTCTAATACGGCTTTGCAATTTCCATATTCCCTAGTTCAGACCTTCTGGGTTCTCAACATACATGTTGGCTGGTTCATGACTGAATGAACGAGTAAACAGTAACTATCAGAGTGAAAATAAGGCCCTCAGGCCCCATCTCCATTCTCCCTGGTGTTCAGGACGGGAGGAGCTCAGCGAAACCCACCCTCTTTCTCCCTAGGGGCAGGGCTGCGCCAACCAGATGCCTGGAGCACACGGTTCCCCACGGCAGTCCTAGGGCCAGGTGGAAACAAGGCTGGCCATCTTCCCGGGGTGGGAAAGAAGCCAAATACTCAGATAAAGGACCCTGGGCCAACCTACACTTTCCAGTTGTCAGAAAGTCCCAAGAATAAGTCTGACCACCTAAAAAAAGTGTTAGATTTTACAGTGGGAAGAAAGCCATCATACCTACATGTTTCAGCATCTGCTACCTGCCAAACAGTTCACATCACAATCGTACCGAATCCTCATAACCTCTATGAGACGGGAACTATTACCACCATTTTATAAATGAGGAAATCGAGGGGGGCGGAGGGGGGGAGTGAAGTAGGTTGCCAAGAGCACACAGCTATGAAGCAATGGGGAGCTGACATATGAACTGGGAATCCTGTGCTAACTCCACCCTACACAGCCAAGGCGGAGGGAAGGCTGGGTCCAGCGCCAAAGGCCTTGACAAAAGTCTACGTCATCCCAAGTGAGGCCGGCGAGGAGGGCGCAGGTGGGGCACCAGGTGGGAAAAGCAGGGATGACCCATCTCACTCAGTCCACGTTGGCAACCAGTTGGTGTAATCTCCTAAGGGCCTCGGACCTCGGTCTCCTGGGTGGGAGGGTGGGAGTAGGGGGGCTGGAGGGGTGGGCCCCCGGGCAGCGGGGATGCCGGTCAGTTTCAGCCCAGTGGGCTAGAGACCTTGCCAACCAAGCAGGGAGGCCTCACCTTCTCCAAGGAAGGACGCCTCGGGGCTGGGGCGGCCGCCTGGGCTGGCCGGCTCCCTACGAAACCCTGGCTCCGGGCCACACCCCGGTCCACCTGGAGGCCTCCTTCTCAGACCTAGTCATTCATTCATTTGCTCATTCATTCTCCCAATACATCCAGCCACCGCTCCGTGGGCGCCTCCCGGGGGTCAGGCACGGCGCTGGGCGTCGTGAACCCCACCCCCACCCCGCGATGGGGCAGGGGGAGATTTACTCTTGACCCGGGCAAAGCCAGAGGCCGGACCAGCAGCCCCCCGCCCTCAAACCCCATCCCTGGACCTGCGCCAAAGGGACACGTGTACATCTCGGAAGAGCCCTGGGACCGGACGCGGCCTCCCCGGGGGGCTCGGCCCCACGCTCCCCACCCGATTCCAGGACCTCCCCACGGGGGCGCGGGGAAGGGGAGGCCCACGCCAGGGCCAGGGGCAGGCTCGGTGGACGCCGGGGCCCGCGACTGTACTGACCAGCTCCTTGACCGGGACCTCATTCAGGTCGCTGAGGCTCAGGTCCAGCTCGTTGCCGTCCAGCTTGTCGCGGAGATTCCCGCCCTTGCTACCGGCCTTGGTCATGGTGACGCCGGCTGAGCGGCCCCGTCTCTCGGGCTGCGACCGGCAGGAGATGCTCCAGAAGCCGCCCTTGGGCTCAGTGGTCTCGCACCCAACCGACAGGGCCTGCGTCCTCCGCCGCCGGTGCAAACCCCCCGCCGCCCGTCTGCCCGCCGGCCGCTCTCTGGTCCCTGCGCCCCGCTCCCACCGGTGCCGCCGCGACGACGACCACTTCCGTGTCCACGTCACCTTTCACGGCCACCGAGACGCGCTGGGCTAGAGGGGCGCGCGCAGGTGCCCGAGCGCCCTCTGGCGTCGGAGGCCGCGCCCTGCAGGCGCCGCCAACCCCGGAGGGGTGGGGTTCCAGGCTCCGAGCTGGTTGGCGAGGCGGGGCGCCGCGTTCCCCGGTGACTTGGGGGCACGCCTGCGGGCATCATTGCTGACCACGTTACGAGGCGAAAGGGCACGCGAATGGGGCCAGAAGACCTGGGCTGCATCCAAAACAGACCTCATGACATCACCCCCATTCTCCTGGATTAGAAGCCGAAACTGTGTGTCCTTCAAAATTGCTCCTTGTCCTCTACCCAACAGTGTCCCTCCCAATCGTCCGGAAAACCCGCCCTCTGCCCGTCTCTTATCCCCTCCTCACCGCCCCAGACCTTGTCTAGGCCACCACCAACTCGTACCTGGGATTACTCTGAGTCTCTCTCCTCCCATCCGCCTCTACCCAGCTGCCCACATGATGTTTCTAAAAATCTAGCCAGGCCTCCCCTCTGCTTAGAACCCTTCAAACCTCCAGCGACCTCTAGGCTAGGGAGCACTCTCCGTTCTAGACTGGCCCAGCCTGCTTCCGCAGCCTCCTCCTAACCCCCGTCCCTGCCTGGGATGCTGTGTGAGACCTTCCGTGGGGGGCTCCTCACCTTTCCCTCTCCTGGAATGGCCCTGCCTTCCTCACGCACCTCTGAGGCTTAGCTAATTCCCCCAGTCCTGCAGGAAACCCCTCCAGCCACCGACTGAACCCCAGACTGAGTTAGAACTCCCTCCCTGGGGCTCTGACAATGCCCTGTCTGCTGCCTTATTGTCAGAGGTGGTGGAGCTTGGTGGCTAAGGTGGGGACTAGAAAATTGGGTATTAATCTTGGCTCTGCCTCTTGCTACTTAATGAAACCTGAAGCAATCACTGTGTCTTATGTACAAATACATGAGAAACAGGCATAAGAATGTTCCCTAGCTGAAGGGTTTGGGAAGGACTGAATGACTGAAACACAGGAAGAGTTGCCATAGCGACTGGCACTTAGTAAGAACCCAATAAATATTAGTTATACTTATTTTTAAGTGCCTGCCTGCCACTCTGGACTGTGAGGGGCAGAGTTTTTATCTTTGTATCCCCAGTATCTGAGTGTCTGATGCCTGGTAGTTGCTCATTCAGGTGTCTATTGAATGAATGGATGAAGCACTTTATTCACTCCAAGCCTCAGTTCTCTCATCTTTGAAATGGGGATATTAAAGCTTATCTCAGAGGGGAAATGTGAAGACCAAATGAAGTCAATGCAATGGCCTACTTATTTAACAAATCCGTATGCACACTCCGCCCGCCCCCAGGCAAACACTGTGCTGAGCTTTGGGAAATAGACAAGGGCAATTGGGTAGTAAGACATTAGTCCTTGGCAATCCGTTATCTTGTTTTGATAACATACATGATAACATACATTTATTGTGTATCTTCCTTTTACAAAGAAAGAAACTCAGGAAGCAGAAATACCTTCTCCTCAGTCACATAGCTGGTTGAGGAGCAGATCCAAATCTTTTTATTCCAAATCCTGTTTCTTTTCACTATACCCTATTTTCCCTCCCTTCCTACTCCCTCCCCCCGCCCCAGGAGCCTACAGTCAACACAAATAGCTATTATATAAAGTAAAAAGAATGAGTCCTAACACATACAGAAAAAATCTGTGTGTGAATTTCAAGGCTGCGCAGATGTACGTGATAATGTCTGACTAACATATGTTAAGTGTATTCTGTGTCCTAGGACTGTGATTCACATACATTATTTCTCTTAACTCACAACAGCCGTATACAGCAGATATTATTTCAGTTTTACAAAGGAACTAAGTGAGGCTCAGAAAGGTCATCAATTTAACTATTTAAGGACTGTCACAGCAAGTAAGTACATGCATTCCAAGGGAAGCGGTGCGTATGCAGGCAGGAGGAGCCTAGGACGAAAGAAGAAATCAGAAAAGGCTCCACAGTGGAGGTGGCATTTAACTCCAGCTTTGAAGAATGGCTCAGATTCCAACAAGAAGAGACACAGCCCAGAGAAATGAGGCAGCAAAGTGAGGAATTGACAGCAGCTGTCACTTTGAGAAAGATTTTTTTTCAAAGTTTTTATTGATTTCAGAGAGAGGAAGGAAGAAGGGGAGAGAGATGGAAACATCAATGATGAGCCGGGCCGGCACGGTTCAGTGATTGAGCATTGACCCATAGACCAGGAAGTCAGGGTTCAATTCCCATCAGGACATCTGCCAGGGTTTCAGGCTTGATCCCCACTAGGGGGCGTGCAGGAGGCAGCCGATCAATGATTCTCTCTCATCACTGATGTTTCTATCTCTCTCTCCCTCTCCCTTCCTCTCTGAAATAAATTATATATATATGAAATCCATCAAAAGGGGAGTGATTGAATAAATTAGAATGTGATTAAGAGTACTGAAATGGAGAGATCACCCAGGATTATCCAGATGGGCCCTAAATGCAATCACAAGTGTCCTTATAAGAAAGGCAGAGGGAGACTGGACATAGGAGAGGAGGCAGTGTGGCCACGAAGGCAGAGATGAGAGTGCTGTGGCCACCAGCCAAGGACTCCCTGGAGCTGGAAGAGACAAAAAAGATTCTCCCCTGAACCTTCTAGAAGGAACCAGCCCTGTCAACACTTTAATTTTAGTCCCAGAAGACACTTCAGACTTCTGATCTGTAGAACTGTAGGAGAATGAACTTCTGCTGTTTAGGCCATTACATTTGTGCAATTTATTCCAGCAGCAATAGGAAATGCATACACGACTCATTTCTCAGGCCTTGGCTCAGACCTCCAGGAGACCTTCTGCGACACGCCTAGGGTAGATGCTGTCCCCCACACCCTCTCACCCACAGCATGGTCTCAGGGTTGGTGTCTTTTAATGGACAGTGAACTCCCTGAGGACAGACGCCCTGTCTCATTCATATCTCCGGCCTGAGCACCCAGCATGGCGCCTGGTATGATGTCAGCATTCGGTGAATGTCTGTGAGACCATGAATGAGGAAAGGGAGATAAATTGGATTTGTTCTAATTTATCAAGACACTGGGTCTTTATCCAAGACTGAACAGTTAACTTTAGCTCTTGACTTTGACTCAAGTTAAAAATGACATCATCCAAAGCAAGATTTTTGTCCCACACTCTAT
Source organism: Myotis lucifugus (assembly GCF_000147115.1). Classification (NCBI taxonomy): domain Eukaryota; kingdom Metazoa; phylum Chordata; class Mammalia; order Chiroptera; family Vespertilionidae; genus Myotis; species Myotis lucifugus. The sequence goes on along the minus strand of NW_005871703.1, from coordinate 24,668 downwards.
GAAAGCAAGGTTTGCACAACGTTTGGCAGCTGCTGGCACTGCCGCTTATTTGGCTTTTCGATTTGGGGCTGCCTGCAAGAAAATACTGATTGTTTAACATCACCTCGGCCTGCGTCCGCCTTCAATGATCAGTTGTGATCAAAATAAGTTTACCCTACACAGCAGTCCAGAACAAGTTCCTTCTTTTCACTTTCCACTTGAAAATCAGAAACATTCATTTTTAGAACCATTTTTATTAGCCTTTTTTTGGGGGGAGGGGGAGTATTGGCTACTGTTATGTACTGGTTGGTATTGGATCTAATGGGCAAAGTATAAGCATTATATTCCAAGTCACTATCATCTCTTCTTTCAAAATTAAAACTCTCTTCCTCACCTTCCTCTCCTTTATGTGGCTGCCAGCCGTCTCTTCTCCACTCCCCCTCCCCCCGCAACTCTGTGATATTTCTTAGTACACCATTCCCTTCTCAGACATACAGTGAAGAAAATTCTTTAAAAGGGACGCTTTTCATATGCTCCTTGGAGACAGTCGATGACAACAGAGAGCCATGAAAAATTACATCAGAGAGGAGATATTTGCTCAAGGTCATTGAGAGAAAAAGTAGCAGAGCTGGATTCTTCCCAGGCCAACCACAGGCCTGTGTAAGCCCTTTGCACTCATCGCTTTAGAGTGAAAAACCTCACATACTAGTAGTCCCTGCTACCAAAAAATTATTAAGATAAAGCATGTACCTGTCTTAGGAAAATAAAACAAGAAAAAGGCTTTTTAACAAAAAGCAGCAGTTCTCTGCCTTACACCTCCTCTCAGTCCCATGCTCCAAATAGAACCATTTCCTGTTATTGTGGTAAAAGAGACAATAGAATTTAATATTTTGAACATGTTAGGTGTGCCGCTAAGTAGGATTAAGCGCAGTCACATTGTTGTGTAACCATCCATCTCCAGAACTTTTTCATCTTCCCCACGCCCCCTCCCTCCAGTAACTATCATTCTACTTCCTGTCTCTATGAATGTGACTCTCTAGGTTCCTCATGCAAGTGAAATCATACAGTATTCATCCTTTTGTATCTGGCTTGTTTCACTTTAGTGTTCATCCCTGTTGTAGCATGTGTTAGAATTTTCTTCCTTTATAAGGCTGAATAATATCCTTTTTCTTTTTTAAATGAATTTTTATTGATTTCAGAGAGGAAGGGAGAGGGAGAGAGATAGAAACATCAATGATGAGAGAGAACCATTGATCGGCTACCTCCTGCATGCCCCACATTGGGGACTGAGCCCACAACCCGAGCATGAGAACCTAACCGAGACTCAAACCATGACCTCCTAGTTCATAGGTCGACGCCAGCCAGGCCAAGGCTAAATAATATTCTATTGTAGTGTAAGGGTGGAGCAAATGTAGGTTTACAGTTATTCATATGGAAAATAATACAATATGTGTGTGTGTGTGTGTGTGTGTGTGTGTATGCCTAATATGCAAATTGTCCCTGCAGGAGTTCAACCAGGAGACCAATCGCTCGCTATGACGTGTGCTGACCACCAGGGGGTGGTGTGGAATGAAGGAAGGCCCTGGCTGCCAGCTGGGGAAAGGGGGCCCCAGCCTGCAGCCGGAAGGAAGGCCCCGGCCAGCACCTGGAAGGCCCCGATGGGCCCTGATCACTGGCCAGGCCTAGGGACTCTATCCATGCACCGGGCCTCTAGTAATTAATAAATAATAATACCAGAATAAACTCTGGTGTTTTGCATACTCACAACTGTAAACCTGCTTGTGCCCCATCCTGTATATCATATTTTATTTATCCATTCATTGAAGAACATCTGGGTTGTTTTGTCTTTTGGCTGTTAATAATACTATGAACATTGGTGTACAAATGTCTGCTCGAATCCCTACTTTCAAATCTTTATATTTTTAATTCTTACGTGAGGATATTTTTTCCATTGATTTTTCAGAAAGAGTGGAAGGGAGGAAGGCGCGGGGAAGAGAGAGAGAGAGAGAGAGAGAGAGAGAGAGAGAGAGAGAGAGAGAGATTGACTGGTTGCCTCCCGCATGGGCCCCCAAAAGGGTCAGGGATCAAACCGGTGACCCTTCAGTCCATGGGCCGACGCTCTAACCACTGAACAAACCTGGCCAGGGCCCTACTCTCAATTCTTTTGGACCCATACCCAGAAGTAGAATTGCTGGATCATGTGGTAAATTCTGTTTTTAATTTTTTGAGGAACGGTCAAAATTTTTTCCATAGCAACTGCACCATTTTACATTTTTACCAACAGTGCACACGTGTTCCAACTTCTCCACATCCTCACCAACACGTGTTTTCTGTTCTTTTGAATAGTCATTCTAATGGGCATGAGGAGATTTCTCACTCTGGTTTGGATTTGCATTCCCCTAATGACCAGGAATGTTGTCGTTACTAGAGCCTATTGGCCATTCGTATATCTTCTTTAGAGAAATGTCTATTCAAGTCCAAAGGAGAACATTTTGAACTATTTTAGCCATTTCTGCTTTATTATCTTCTGTGATGTACTTCCAAACAACATAGTTATACAGCTATTTCTTGGTTTTGTTTGATAGGTAAGAATTTGTACTTCCATCTCTCTTCCCCAAGTCCTCCTAAATAGTTTTGCTGTTATTTTGTATATATATGGCTGCCTTTGTAACTCTGAATAACATACTCCTTTTTTTTATAGCAAAGATGGAAATTTATTGAAGAACAAGTACAGACTCCCACGTGGGGAGGGGGAAAGAGTCCCCCGTACTCCTTTATTTCATGTCCCACTATTGGTAGGCCGGGTCTCCTGACACCTTGATTTATAAGGTAAGACCATGTGCCTCCACTCCCTCCCCACCTCCTGCCCTCTACCTCTCCACGGCAGCCGGGTGTGACTGCCAGCTTCAGAGTATTTACATAGTTTCATCACTATGATGACATCTTCCGGACTTTTTTCATAGGCTGAGAATAAGGATTTTAAAAATCTGTAGGTGGTGTTTACAGTTTAAGCCATTTTTGAAGCACAGATGGGAAGGATATTGACAAAGGGGAGGGACTAAGGGCTTTCTCAGAGTAGCCAATGGCATGCACAAAAGCATAGGGACCATGTGCTGTGTGAGTCACGTCCAGCTCACAGCAGATGTGCTCCGTTCAGGCAGAAAGACCCTCGGGGAGCTAGGAGGAATGGAGTTGGTTGAAGAAAGAGGGAGGCAATGTTGAAGGGCCTGGATGGTCCATGTGCCCTGTTTTTCCCACTCCCAGAATTCCGGTCAACATGGCTCAATACAAAGACTCGGGGACTTACACATCAGGTATGTTCACTATCCTTTCTCCCAGCCTTCCCCTCCCCCCCCCTCCCCGGATGGAACCAGTGTCTACTAGGACTCTCATGGCTTTGCAGACATGAAAAATAATTCCCCCTCCTACAAAAGGCTTGCCACACCTAACACGGAGGAAGGTCTGAGTGTAGACACAGGAGGAAGCAGAGGATGGTGAAAGTAACAATCTCTGAAAACTGGCAGAGCACCGGTTCCGTACCACGGTACTCAACCCTTCCCCCGACCCTTGGCAGGAGGCGGATATTATTACCCCCATCTTAAAGATGGCAACTGAGGCTAGCGAGGCTCCACAACTTACCCAGAGCCACAAAGCGAGCGTGGGGAGAGCCTGGGCCTGTGCTCATTGTGGCCGTGGGCAAGTAGCTGAATCTCTGAGTCAGTTTCTTCGCCCATTAAAACGTATTCCAAGGCACGCCAGGGCGTTGTGTGTGCCAGAGGTAACAGCCATGAGGAGTCTGACTTGCGGGAGGGAGGTATTCTGAAACTGCTGGCTGTGATTCCATGGCATGTGTGTCTGGAAAGGCAGGGAAAGCCAGTGGGTGGAGAGCCAAGGCTGGAGCAAAGTTCAAGGATGAACTCATCCGTCTCTATCCCCAAGACTGACCCTCAACCTAGCAAGGTAAGTGGAAGGGCCTGCGAGATCCATATCCACCCCTCACGTCACAGGCCCGGAGAGGGGCAACAACTTACCCAGGGTCACCCAGCGAGCTAGTGGCAAAGGCTGCCAGGCAGGTTAATATCCCGGACTTGGGGTACTCGTCCTCACCCCACATGCCTGGGCTGGGCTATCTGATTCAGTTAGTCTCATCAGGAAGGCCTGCCCTTGCAAGCCCAGCTTCCCATCATCTCTCTGCTCCTCTATCTTCCTTCCTGTTCCATTCCCACAGCATTGAAAAACACACACATACTTTTATTGTTTTCAGAGAGGAAGAGAGAGGGAGACAGAGATGGAAACATCAATGACGAGAGAGAATCATTGATCGTCTGCCTCCTGCACGCCCCACACCAGGGATCGAGCCCGCAACTTGGGCATGTGCCCTGACCGGGAATCGAACCATGACCTCCTGGTTCTTAGGTCCACGCTCAACGACTGAGCTACCCGGCCGGGCTCCACACCATTTGAGTATAGAGACCCTTCCCAGGAGCCAGGGCTTCCCTCTCTGGATCCTGGAGAGGAGCAGCGCAGTCTCCTTCTCAATTGAGCCAAAATTCCCAGATAAGGGCAAAGGTCTTCTCAGGCCACCCCCCACCCTAAGCTGTCCCTTCTGTCTAGCCCAGCTTTCGTCACCACCTCTGGGTCACGAGAGACGGAAGGTCACCCTGCCGGGGCCTTTACCCCATTTCTCTCCCTCTCCTCCTCTGGAGGAAGGGTCAAGTCTGGAGACGGACAGCGTGGACCTGGCACACGTGCCACTCTGGTGCCCGGTGCCACCTTTTCCAGCCAGGACCAGAGATGGGCAGTGACCTCTCAGTGCCGCAGCCACACCTGGGCTTCAGGGGACCATGAAGAGGATCTGGAAATAGAGTGAGATTGCTTTCCACCGGCCCCTGGGGCAGCTCAGGGACGGTGAAACCCAGGTTGCAGTGCCCGAGGCCACCTTCCTGCACAGCTGGGCGATGCAGGCAGAGGCCCAGGGACAGGGACGGGAGGCTGCCCCATGGGAGATAGGGGTACTCACCGGCCTCACCCCCACAAGCGAACGTGTGGCCCAGCTGGGCTCGCTCACCCGCTGCACCTTTTGTCCCGGCTCCCCATCTCCGCCCCCGCGGCCCCCTGACCCAGCTGGCAGGCCTTGGGAACACAAGGGGGGTGGAGGGGGAGCGGAGACTGCACGTAACCCGCGCGCTAAACCGGTCTCAAGGGATGGGCGAATGGGTGCCTCCCCACCCGCCCCGCATTCAAGCGCCACTGGCTCCCCTCCACGAAGTCAACAAGGTCCGGCGCCCCCAAACCCAGGTCCCTGGTGGCTGGGAGGGGAACGAACCTGCCCGGGGCTGCAGCCGCGGGCCCTCGGATCCAGAGGGAAATCCGGGCGATTCTTCGAAGGTGGGAGAGAGAGGGCCGCGGCGAACAGAGGAAGGTGGCCTCCTCCACGCCCCGCCCCGCCCCGCCCCGCCGGGCCCGGGCCTCCGCACCCATAGGCAGAGGCGACCCGTCCCAGATCCCGATTATTGTCCCTCCCCCAGCCTCGGTCCCCTTTAAAATATATGGTACCCCTTCCTTTTTATGTTAGCTACCGTCTT
>NW_005871703.1:0-18912 GCF_000147115.1 Myotis lucifugus | reverse complement strand
GGGGATCATTGTTTCCCCCCCCCGGGGTTCTCCCCCCCGGGGGAGCCGTGCTTCGGGGGCGCCGGGGCCGCTCGGGCCCCGCACCGTCCTCCCCGGGGGCTGGCAGGAAGCAGGCTGCCGGGCGTCCGTCCCATCAGGTACCGGGGCCGGGGAAGCGGGGGAGCGGGCCGGTCCCCCGGGAGGGCTTTGCACAGCTTCGCTGGGGCCCCGATCCCACAGCTGCTCGACCTGCGGGTGGCTCGCAGGAGAGTGGTTACCCCGCGCTCGCACGCGGGCAACAGGAAGGAAATGCTGGCAGAGTGGGGCGCGGCTGGGGCGGGCGGTGAGCCTGCCCGGGCTCTGGGTTCTGGTCCAGGACGCTCAGATCCTTAGCTTCTTGCACGTGAAGAGGGCCCGGAGCGCGGGCCTTTCTCAGTCTGGTCTGAGGGGAAGGGCAAGGACAAGGCCTGGCTCTGTCCGCAGGGCACTGCCTCTGAGCTGGCCCCCGCTCCGGGGGTAAACTTGGAGCTTTTCAGTCGGGTCTTGCTCACCCCAGGCCACTAAACTCAGCCGTCTCCCTTCTCCTCCTTAGCTGCCCCCAAACACCGCGTCTGATCCTTCCCACTTACCCCGCCTGTTTGCGTCTGTCCTCGGTGCAAAGGGTAGGATGCTGGCAGGTGCAGGATGCGCTGCTGCCTCTCCAGCAGCATCCGTCACGCTGCCTTCCTGTCAGGCTGCGAATGTGGAAGTGCTGTTGGTTCAGCAGGGCCGGGCTCCCAGGATGTTATCAGCGCCGGTAATTACCTTCAGGCCTGGGCACCACTCAGCGGGCCTGCTGCTCCGCGGGGCCAGGTCCTGAGTCTGGGGTCAGGACACAGTTTGGACACCAGATCTCAGAGTGTGGGCCTGGGCATGCAAAAAGGAGGAGAAGGAGGCCAGAGAGGCTTCTCTGAGAGAACTGTTCGGCTCAAAAGAGGAAAATTGGCCGAAACCGGTTTGGCTCAGTGGATAGAGCGTTGGCCTGCGGACTGAAAGGTCCCGGGTTCGATTCCCGGTCAAGTGCATGTACCTGGGTTGCGGGCACATCCCCAGTGGGGGATGTGCAGGAGGCAGCTGATCGATGTTTCTCTCTCATCGATGTTTCTAGCTCTCTATCTCTCTCCCTTTCTCTCTGTAAAAAATCAATAAAATATATTTAAAAAAAAAAAGAGGAAAATTGTATGGTGGGAGTTGGGGGAAGATACCAACTCCTCTTTTGGCCGGAATTCCGAGATCACAGTGTTTTGAACTTGCTTTGAGGTCCCTGTGCCTCGTTTTCTGTTTCTTACTACTTTCCAGGGTTTCCCTGGGCAAGCTCAAGCATGTACGCTACCCCGTAGCCTCCAGTCCCCGCCTCTGGACTCCTGGTTGCCCTCTTCTATTGGGAGGGCTGGAAGGAAAGGTACCCCCCGCCTCGAAGTGTACATGCTTCACGATGCTAAATCAGGCCCCTCTGGATGCCTGGCAACATTGCTGAACGTTGGCTTTTTTTGTGCGTCCACAAAACAGGTCGCCTTCCTGCTACCGGCCTGCAGTTTCAGGGGAGAGACACGAGGCCTCAGGAAAACCTATTTATCCAGAGAGAGAAGATTTCTAAACCTTTTGGCCTCATTCCTCCCCGTCGCTTCCCCTCTTGCTTTGCCCTTCAGAAACCTTCAGGAGTCTCAGGCATTCCACAGACATTCCTGAAAACATGTTCTGTCAGCACCTGGTGGGTGCTGTGGCTGGGGAAGCCATTTCCTCCAGAAACGTACAGTCTAGCGGGGAAGACCTAAATCCAGGTGATCATGACTCACCGTTCCAAGTCGAAGGGTGTGCAGAGCTCATGGACTCCTGTCCTTTGCTCTTTCTAATCTGGTTCCATACAGCCTGACAGCTCGATACTCTAGGCCTGTTATTCACTAGACTAGAGGCCCGATGCATGAAAATTCGTGCAAGAGTAGGCCTTCCTGCCCCCGGCTGCCGGCACTGGCTTCCCTCCGGGACCCGGGCTTCCCTCCTCCAGCCGCCCGCAGGCACCCGGGCTGCTTCCCTCCTCCGGCCACCTGCAGGCACCCGGGACCCTGGCTGGCTTCCCTCCCGCCCCCGGCTTTGTCAGGAAGGAGGTCCGGAATGACGTCCTGAAGACATCTGGTCTAATTAGCATACTAGCATTGCCCTTTTATTATTATAGATTCCCAGTGTAGCCTGTTAGGAAAGAGCAAGACTGCTCTTGGGTTACAGCCCTGACGTTCCACCTATTTGCTGCACGACCTTTGGCACCTAACCAGCGTGTTACCTCACCTTTGAGCATGGTGAGCTGCTCACTAATCCTACCTCCTTGCTGGGTTGACAAAGGCTTGCTCTTCTCAGCCTTCCCTTTGAGGCAGGGCCGGTCCTTGGGAACCTTCGAATGGTGCCTGGGTAGGATTTCCAAATGACTTGAAGATAAGAGGGGATCCCCTGGTCAGAGGCCTCTTTCTTGCACCTGGTTCTCGCTCCTGGCCAGTTGCTAAGATGGCAGTCTCTGCCAAGGCACAAGTTTGGTCCTTGGATCTGCTGGACACTCCTCTCTCCATCAACATCAGGGCTATCCAGCCCGGCCTGTGTGGCTCAGTGGTTGAGCATCTACCTAGGCCAGGAACCAAGAGGTCGCCGATTCGATTCCCGGTCAGGGCACGTTCAGGGTTGCAGGCTTGATCGCCAGTAGGGGTGCACAGCAGGAGGCCGCCGATTGATGATGTTCCTCTCTCATCCATGTTTCTCTCTCCCTCTCCCTTCCTCTCTCTCTAAAATAAAAGTTAAAAAAAAAGATAAATAAATAAATAAATAAATAAATAAATAAAAAGTCAAGGCTGTCCAGAGCCCTTTTCCCCAGAAGGAAATAAGAAGCTGTCCATTGCTCTGCAGGTGTCCTGAACCACCAACTCCTTCCCCTGCCACCACATCCCCTTCCCCAAGGAAACCCTAGTCTGGGACTTCAGAGAGCCTCGGAGGGAGCAGTCCAACACTGATTCCTTGATGAACCTGAGACGAACAGGCTTCCTCAGTTCTCTAAAGCTGGCCTGGGGCCACCTGTGACATAGTGGCACCCCTCTAGGGCAGCGATTTTCAACCGGTGTGCTGCAGGAGGCACCCTGGTGTGCCCCAAGAATGTTTAAAACATGCAATACCTGACTCCTTAGTTAGGGGCAGTGACCTCTTTTCCCTTAGATTGTCATATAAAAAAATGACAACAGGCCCTGGACAGTTTGGCTCAGTAGTTGGAGCATCAGCCCATGGATGGACGGAAGGGGCGAGAGTGGGAGGCAGCCAATCGATGTGTCTTTCTCAAGTAGCGCGCTCTCTCTCTCTCCCCCTCTCTCCCCTCTCTCCCTCCTTCCCTTCCTATCTCCTCCTTCCCTTCCATTCTCTCTAAAAATCAATGGAAAAAATATCCTCACTCCTTGGGTGAGGATTAAAACAAAAAATGACAGCAAGCAACACAATAGCTGTCCAGTGTGAATGAATCAAAATTATACCTATTTTTTGTCAGATTAGCAAAAAATATATTTTTGTGTGTGCTACAGAAATTTATAATTAGTTGATGTGTACCATGAGATGAAAAAGGTTGAAAATCGCTGATCTGGGGTGTTGGGAGCCCTTGGAGCTGGGAAAGACAGAGAGAACAGTGACTTGAACCTCTCAGGATTGGGTGTGATGCTCAGCGCTGGGGCTCCAGTGACTTGATGCTGATGGTTGGGGGCAAAGGGGTAAGTGGTCTTCATGGACCACCCTCCAGGGGGAGGGCTGCAGTTAGGTGGGGACCAGTATCGGAAACTACAAAATGCTATCCCTACATGAGGGGATTGCATTAAGCCAGGAAGTGTTTTGATGGAAACCATAATAGTTACAAAGAATAGACTCTTCTCATAATTCCTTAGAGATGATTAACAAGTGATTTGGTAATGCTATCCCTATGCAGCTTACACAGGAGATCCTCCACTCTAAATGTAACAACAGGAAGTAAACTATAAACTTGAACATTGTAGTCAGTGAATGGTACACATTGGTTACATATTAATGCCTTGCACAAGGTAGGTGTGCAATTTACTCTAGAAGGTGTGATGGGGGATACAAACTTGTTTTTACTGTGTTCTTTGTCCAAAAAGGATCTACAGGGAAGACCATAGGCTCACTGACTCAAGGGGGAAAGGGTGCTGCACCGTGGATGCTGTCAATCAAAGCAGGAGGGGATTGGATTTGTGGAAATGGGCTTAGGGAAGGCTCCCTAAAGAGGCCTGAACCCGCCCCCCAGAGGACTGTATTATAGTTTCAAATGTGAAGCCTCTAGACTTGTATGAAATCTTGCTTGTGCTTGAACTCTTTTGAATCTGCGTATGAAGCCCTCCTAACCTCCCCCACATGAATTTACTTATTTAATCTACAGACAGAAACGTTAGAGTCAGACCCGTCTGGATTCAAATGAACCACTTTCTAGCTGGTAGCTTTGGTACTGAAGTGGAACTAGACTTTTCTCATGTGCCATGTTGTGGGCGTTTAGTGAGGTCACATATGAAAATTCTTAACCCACAGTCTGGTGCTAAGGAGATCTTCAGTTCATTGCGGTGGTGAGTTATTTTACAGGTAGTGCTTGTGAAACAATGGCTTTGCGCATTCCTGCAATGACCCTGAGGCCCACAGTTGAGTAACCTTGTCCTGAGAGGAGGAGGGACACAGTTCTAGCAGGGGCAACTGTTTATGCTGAGTGTTGGGATTAAGGGCTACTTTTTTTCTTCTTCTAATTCTTGCTGAATACAACGAAAAGTACAGAGTGGCAGTTGATCTCTCTTTAAAACTTTTTTAAAAATTTAAATATATTTTTATTGATTTCAGAGAGGAAGGGAGTGGGAGAGAGAGATAGAAACATCAATGATGAGAGGGAATCATGGATCGGCTGCCTCCTGCACGTCCCACCCTGGGGATGGAGCCTGAAACCTAGGCACATGCCCTGACTGGGAATTGAATCATGATCTCCTGGTTCATGGGTCAACGCTCAACCACTGAGCCACACCGGCTAGGCACATGTTTAGTTTTTAAAGAAACTGCCTGTTTTTCAGAATGACTCTACCATTTTACTTTCCTACCAACAATGTATGAGTGCTCAGCATCCTGGCCAGCGTTTGGTATTGTCACTATTTTTTTGGACATTGTGATAAGTAAATATAGCGATATCTTACGGTGGTTTCAGTGTCCATTTCCCTAATTATTAATGATGTTGAATATCCTTTCATGTGCTTTCTTGCCAACTATTCATCCTCTTTGGTGAACTGCCTCTTCATGTCTTTTGTCCAATTTCCGGTTGGATTGTTTGTTTTATTACTGTTGAGTTTTCAGAGTTCTTTATGTATTCTAGATACAATTGGTTAGAACATTGTCCTGGCACCCCCACCAACCTTGTGTGGGTTCGATCTCCTTTCAGGGCACATACACGAAGCAACTAATGCCCAGCTGGCATGGCTCAGTGGTTGAGCGTCAACCTATGAATGAGGAAGTTGTGGTTTGATTCCCAGTCAGGGCACATGCCTGGGTTTCAGGCTGCATCCCCAGTGTGGGGGGTGCAGGAGGCAGCTGATTAATGATTCTCTCATCATTGATGTTTCTATCTCTCTCTTCCTCTCCCTTCCTCTCTGAAATCAATAAAAATGTATTTTTTTAAAAAGAAGCAACCAATGAATGCATAAATAAGTGGAACAACAAATTGATGTTTCTCTCTCTCTTTCCTGCTCTTTCTTTCTCACTCTCTCCTTTCCTCTCTCTTTCTCTCAAATCAATAAATAAAATTTATAAAAATGAAATGAAATTTGTACACCTAGGCAGTTACTTGTTTTTTTAGCTTTGTTGATGATTTATATTTTCCTTAGGGCTGGGGGCCAGCCTGGCATCAAATGCCTGTGGGGGGAGGGGCAGAGGCCAGGCCAAGACTTGGAACAAAAGCAAGCAATTGCTTTCAATTTTGTTTCTAAAGCCTTTTTGCTGGTGGCTGGCATGGCACTGGCACCTTGCCCAGGGAGCAGCGATGGGCCTCAGCGTGGGGCATGTTTCTGCAGTTCGGTGGGCCCCTCACATCCACTCACCCTCCCTCCTGGGTGGCTTCTGAAAGGATTAAGAGGCCTCGTTCAGGACCTGGGGTAACTCCAGCCTCCAGCAGGGGCAGAATCGACCTCCCAGCCTCTAGCCCAGGTCCTCAGCACCTCCATCCAACAGTGATCTGACAGGAGACAGAACAAACAGCTTCTCCCCCAAGTCGATTCTGCAGGTCTGTTTGCTCAGGTGACCTGACCGTCCCTGCCTCCCATGACTAATCAGAGCCCAGCTCTGCCTGTGGCCTCTGCCTGACCCTTTATGACTGTATGATCCTTGGTGCCCAGAGAGGCCGGTAGCCTGGACTTCGTTGTCAGCCTTGGAAAGGCACAGCTGTTCCACCAGAGTTCCCTGAACCAGCCAGCCTAGGTTTGTGCTCAGCTCCTGCTTGAAGGCCAGGCCAGGCTGACACTGGGGCACCAGGCTTTCCAGGTTTGGGCCACCAGGGGGCTGTGCAGTGAGGATGCAAGGCCATGACTGTGTTCCAGGAGAGGTGTGCAGGGACCATGAGAACAGGACCATACACACAGAGGCAGCGAAGAAGATGAATCAGATACACAAGTAAACAGTACACAGGCCTAGCTGTGCTTGAGGACGGAGAGGTGGGGGTGGGAGGGGCCAGGCCTGTGGCACTTGGAGGGCCCCATCAGCCTCAGGTGTGCTGCTCCAGCCACTGCAGGGCCCCCAAGGGAGGCTGTGGATGGCCTACAGTATAAAGAGCAGTACACAGCTTGGCCAACATGGCTCAGTGGTTGAGCATTGACATATAAACCAGAGGTCACAGTTCGATTCCCGGTCAGGGCATATGTCCAGGTTGTGGGCTCCATCCCCAGTTGGGGAGGGGTGCTGGAGGCAGCCAATCAATGATTCTCTCTCATCATTGATGTTTCTATCTCTCTCTCCCTCTCCCTTCCTCTCTGAACTCAATAAAATATTCAAAAAATAAAATAAAATAAAGAGCAGTACACAAAGAAAGGGTCCAGGGTTGCCCCCCCACCAGAGTTAGAACCTTAAGCAAATGAACCTCTTGCATCTTCATCCACAGAAAGAAATAAGCCTTTTAATAGATGGTCCAAAACTGATGTGAGGATCAGGTGAGACATATATGGAAGCCCGTTTTAAGCCATAAGGCTCTACAAAGATTCACTTCGTATTGTATCAAGGCTTCGGGAACCAGACAGTCCTGGGTTTGACCCTCAGCTTGGCTGTCTACCTGCATTTCGTTGAGCCTCATTTTCTCTTCTGTAAAGTGGGTATGTTTCTCGGTCAGGGAGTGATTATAAAGATCACAGGAGATCATGAGTGTGGAGTTTTTGGAAGAGGGCTGGTATGAGGTTACACCATGAAATGTCAGCTTACATTATTAAAAAATGTGCTTTTTCACCTATCATATGTGAGACATTTTCCGTAGCATTAAATATACACAGAGTGTCTTCATTTTTATGGATGGTGTAGTGTTCATCCATGTTTTGGAATGTATCCGTATGTCATTCCTTTTTATGGGGGGATAATATTTCATGACATGGGCATCCCACCTTTTGTTTACCCATCATCCATTGCTGACATCTGGGTTGTTGTCACCTTCTGGTGATTGTGAGCAGTACTGCCATGAACTTTGTGTACAAGTCTTTGTTTGAACACCTGTTTTCAATTCTTTTGAGTATATACCGAGGAGTGGAATTGCTGGGTCATATGGTCATTCTATGTTTAACTTTTTGGAGAACTGTCGCCAAACTGCCACTGTCACTGTCCCATTTTACACTCCCTCCAATGGTGCACAAGGATTCCAATTTCTCCATGTGCTGGCCAACACTTGTTGTTTTGTGTGTTTTTTAATTATAGCCTTCAAGTGGTGGGTAGTAGCATCTCATTGTGGTTTCAGTTTGCATTTCATACACATAATGACCATTCGTATCTCTCCTTTGGAAAAATGTCTATTCGAGTCCTTTGCTCGTTATTTATTTATTTATTTTAAAAATATTTTTATTGATTTCAGAGAGGGAAAGAGAGGGACAGAGAGATAGAAACATCGATGATGAGAGAGAGTCATTGATTGGCTACCTCTTGCACACCCCACACTGGGGATCAAGCCTGCAACCCGGGCATGTGCCCTTGACCAGAATCGAACCCAGGACCCTTTCGTCTGCAGGTCGACGCTCTATCCACTGAGCCAAACCAGCTAGGGCTTTTGCTCCTTTTTTAATTGGGTTGTTATATGCGTTATTATCAACTCGTTTATTTGGTCATTCAGTTAAGTACCTCTTACATTCCAGGCACTGGGGATAAAACAATGAACACACCAGTTGCCAAAAACTGAGCAGTCAAGAGAGTTCTTTAAAAAGTAAAAAAAAAAACAAACAAAAAAAAACCCGTTTCCTGAAATTCCTTATGAAATCAGATCTGGCAGCAGATGCGGGCCTGAGTTCTCCTGTGCCAGCTTGGTGGGGGTCCTGCTAGGGGCTGTGCTTTGTCTCCAGTTCCCGCACAGCCTCCTCCTGGCTGCCTTACCCGCCTTCAGCTGGGGCCTCCGGTTTCACAGTCACCTTCCCGGTAGCCAAGGCCTCACTAGATATGTATTTACTTTAGTTCTTTGAGGCGGGTGCAACTGGGACTGCTGGCTGTCCTTCAACTGCGACACGTTTAAACAAGCAAACGACTTTCCCTGAAACCAAATCTTTTTATTGTCTTTTTCGGGTTTAAAAGGAGTATTTGCCACTTGGTTTAAGAATAGAAAAAGAAGTGGCCCCCTTTTTGCCCAAAGCCTCTGGGGTGTGTTGGAGGAAGGAGGGAAGCAGAACCCGTTCTGTTGGTGCTTGGACTTTTGACATGATGGGCGGTTCTGAAGTTCATGAGCACATTGCATTGATACGAGTTTCTAGGACTCTTAAGTCCTTTAAGGAGCCGCCTGTTTCCACCTCAACCCTGCCCTACCCCAGTCCCAGTTTCTTGTGGAAAAAAATAAAATTGAGATTAGACAGTCTCTAGTGATCAGATAGGAGGTAAATCCAGAACCTAGAGAACAGACGTACCCCGCGCACCCCTTCTTCCCTGGCCCAGGGGAGTGGGTGGCGGCCGTCCTGGGTTCCCCACATTGGGCTCAGCTGTTTACCCGCTGGGTCGTCCCTTTGGCCTCTTTGACCTTCGGTTTTCTTTTCTACAGAATAAAGAGTTCATCATTCCTACCCTTGTTTCCTTAGGATTTGCTTAGTGTATTCGACATCAGGATGTTCAAACCTGTAGAGAATTTTTAAAAAAATATTTTTATTGGCCCTAACCAGTTTGGCTCAGTGGATAGAGCGTTGGCCTGCGGACTGAAGGGTCCCAGGTTCGATTCCAGTCAAGGGCACACAAAAAATATATTTTTATTGATTTCAGAGAGGAAGGAAGAGGGAGAGAGAGAGATAGAAACATCAATGCTGAGAGAGAATCATTGATTAGCTGCCTTCTGCATGCCCCCTACTGGGGATCGAGCCCGTAACCTGGGCATGTGCCCTTGACCAGAATCGCCCTTGACCGGAATCGAACCCTTCAGTCCGCAGGCTGACGCTCTATCCACTGAGCCAAACCAACTAGGGCCTGTAGAGAATTTTTATAAAAATGTATTTGAGCCCAAAAAGAAAATACACCTGGAAGCAAGGTCCCAACAGACGGACTCAATGCTTCAGAGAAAAACAGTTTGCAGGTTCTTTTTTGCATTTGAAACGAAGGAGGGACAGGAGGGACGCTGGGGAGGATTGCGTGGAGGTGGGGGAAAGCAAGGCAGGGATTGGAATGAATAAGCTTGTGTGCTCTTTGAGGGTGGTTACGCTTATTTCAGAGGTGTGTGAACCTAGATCAGCCATGGGCAAACTTTTTGACTTGAGGGCCACATGGGTTCTTAAACTGGACCGGAGGGCCGGAACAAAAGCATGGATGGAGTGTTTGTGTGAACTAATATAAATTCAAAGTAAACATCATTACATAAAAGGGTACGGTCTTTTTTTTTCTTAGTTTATTCATTTCAAACGGGCCGGATCCGGCCCGCGGGCCGTAGTTTGCCCACGGCTGACCTAGATGCACAGGAGCAATGGACAGGGCTTACTTAAGGCCAAGATAAACCTTTCGCCAAAGAAGTGGTAGGCCTGGGATATGACTACCCACCAGAATTTATGGTAAGGTCACCCTACTTTCCATAGACCCCCTTTTTTCATCCACAATATGTAGCAGAGAAACCCACTGTCCCTATGGCTTAAAGGAGGTGGGAGTTACTGTCTCTGGGAGACAGCCAGTCTGTAGCTGGCATGGTGCATCCGCCGTCAGGCTCCAGCCCCCTTCTGTCTTGCTGCTCTGTGGTCCCAGCTCAGCAGCTGGTCCAGATAGCTGCCATTCTTTTTATTTGTTTGTTAATCCTTACCCCAGGATGTTTTTTTCCCATTGATTTTAGAGAGAGTGGAATGGAGGCGGGAGGAGGAGGGAGAGAGAGAGAATTAGAGGGAGAGAGAGAGAGAAATATCCATATGAGAGAGACACATCGATTGGTTGCCTCTCACACACACACACACACCCCAACTGGGTCCAGGGATTGAGCCTGCAATCAAGGTATGAGGTACATGCCCTTGGCTGGAATCAAACCTGGGACCCTTCAGTCCACGGGCCAACGCTCTATCCACTGAGCCAACCCGGAGAGGGCTCGCCGCCACTCTTCTCTGTCACAAAGCTGCATATGGATGGCTAGGAAAGAGAAAAGATGGTCCTTCCCTTTGAGGATTCTTCTCAGAAGTTGTACCCACTACCTCTCTTGAAATGCCATTGGCTAGAATTTCACCTTTGAGTCAGATCACCTTCTGGGGGAGCTTGAAAGTGTGGTCTCTATTCCACGGGGCCAGAGAAGCGTCTGAGGGTGTATTACAAGGAAGAAGGGCTGTTGGGGGTCTGTCACAGCACCTATGAGAGCTGCTGTAAAGATAACGGAGATAGCACGTGTGACAATTGAACTGGATTTTTTGGGGGGGTGGGAGTGGGGGGATGTAAATCATCCTGTTGATTCGATAACTAGATTTTCCAAGAGGCCACCGCCCAATCTGAAAACGATGGTGAAAGAGGAGAAAACCAAGTTCCAAACCAAATAAAACCCTGGGTCATTGTCAGACTAGGTACTAGGAGGATGCCTGTTGTGAAGCAGAAACACCCCCCCACCACCACCACCTTCAGTGCTTTGTCGACAATCTGACCATTAAACTGGAAGAGATTTGCACTTTGCTGCCTCCTAATCTAGAGGCTGGGCTGTGTGAGGTGGCCTGCTAGGCCTTCAAGGGCACTGGTTATCCACTGACTGTGGAAAATGTACGTATAGTTAGGATTCACCAGTTGTAAGCAACAGAAACCCAACTAAAACTGACATTAATTAATAAATTAATATTTTAGATTCCATATGTAAGTGAGGTCATGCAATATTTGTCTTTCTACGTCTGGCTTATTTGCTTACTATAATGTCCTTCAGTTTTCATCCATGTTGTCACAAATGGAGTTTGGCTATTCCCTCCTCCCCCAAAACCGGGTTAAATTGAAAGAGGGGCCCTGGCTGGTGTGGCTTAGTTGGTTGGGCGTCGTCCTGTGCACCAAAAGCTTTCGGGTTTGATTCCTAGTCAGGACACATGCCCGGGTAGCGGGCTCAATCCCTGGAGGGGGCTTGTAGGAGGCAGCTGATTGATGCTTTGCTCTCACATCAATGTTTCTCTCCCTCTCCCTTTTTCTCTCTCTAAAAATCAGTTTTTAAAAAAACACACATTAAAAAATTGTTTGAAGAGGGAATTTATTGGCTTTTGACAGTGAAAAGTCCAGCGGTAGACTTACATGACGGGGCCTAGGGATTCAATAATCTTAAGATTCAGTTGGCCACTGTCTTCCTGTTTCTGTCTCTGTCTCCCTCTCTCTCCGCCTCCTTCTCTCCCTACCTTTCCCTGTGTTGGCTTCCTTCTTGCGCAGGCTCTCTCCTCATGCTTGCTCTTGCAACTATGGCTTTGGCAAACCCAAAGGAAAGAACATGTCTGTTTCCCAATAAGGGCAAACATGGGTGCCCTTATTGACCTAGCATAAGCGAAGCAGGAGGCTTTGGCTAGAAATAAATGACAAAGTTTTATTGCAGGCTCTTAGGGTTTGCACACCAGAAACACAACTAGGCAATAGCCAGAGTGTCCCAAAGAATGAAAAGCTACGAGTTCTTACAGTAAAAATTACATTCTTGAGAAGAGCCAGCCTTGCCTTCTTAGCCTCTGGATTGTTCCAAGATAGCCAGTGGACACCCAAACATTCTCTCCTTCGTCCTTCAGGGGGTGACCCGGGGATTATCAATAGGATATCTATATAAAACTTTTAAGTTCCTGGGCTAAAGCAAGAATAATTTCCTCACGCCTCAACCTACTTGATTTTTGTAATTTAGCAGCTTGACAGTAGTGACTCTGTTTTATTTCTTCACTCTATGCCCCACTCTCTACAGTATGCCTGTGAGGTAGGGGTTTGGGGTTCACTGTCTTGAGGGGTGTCATGGTGACCACTGGGAACCACATCAGCAGTTCTTTAAGTGTGTCAACCTGAGGACAGTAATGAGTGTGGACTCACAGGACCTTAGACCCTGCAGTTCTTGGCTATTTTCTTAGCTTAGGTGGCTCACCACAATCCTTTGAGAAGATTGTCCGGCTCATTCAGATAACATTCCCTTGAGAATAACCACTGATTCGGTCCCCAAACTTTCTGGGTGGGGAAGCTGAGGCCTAGAGAGGGTAAGTCCTGTGCCTTCATTTGGATTCCCCTGGGAACAAGGACTTGTTTGTGATCCCAGGAATAGGAGTGAGGAAGTGGGAAAAGGAGAGAGGAAGAGACGCTTATATCGGCTGTTATTGAAGTCGTCACCCCAGGGAACCAGGACCTCTGAGAGGGTGCAGCTGCCTCCCAGACTGTCCAGCTGCAGAAAGGAAGACTTGAGGAAGTCCCTGAGCAGACAGACCCCCAAGGAACTGTCCCAGCAGCTGAAACCAGAGATGCACTGAGGAGATGTGACATGGGACACCAAAGGTGTTTGCAACAGTCACTGGCCCAGCCAGCAGCACACCTGGGATGAGACCTCAGGCTCCAACTCCAGCCTAGGGCTTGCTCGCTCCCTACAGAGCTTCAGCAGCCCCCCACTGTGTGACGCATGCTCCCCTCCCCAGCTCTAGCTCAGGAGTCAAGTCAGGGTCACCTCCCCATCAGTGGGCATCTCCACCCACCCTTCTGGGAGATGGTAGTGGCTTCCTCTCTCATGTACAAGGTGACCTAGTTTTGCTCCCTCCTGCCCTGCCTACCTTGTTCTTCCCAGAAATTCTCCCCACAAACCATAACCGATCAATCAACAAAAGATAGCCTTGGTATTTTTAGCAGCTGCAGAACTGAATCATCAGGATGGCCCTCAGGGCCCATCTCACCCCGTGGTGCCCTGGAAGGCTGGAACCTGGAGCATGCCCTGTCTGCCAGGAACAGGGTCTGAAACCTGTTCCACTCCTGCCCAGGCCTGGGTGGGAGCCCGGCAGCTGTCACCCGGGATGGGCAAATGAGCACACACTGGCCTGAGCCTCTGATACTTGGACTTCTGGAGGCCTTTTTTGGTTTTGTTTCTTTAATAATAGACTTAATTTTTTTATATGTTTTATTAATTGATCTTAGAGAGAGAGGAAGGAGAGGGATAGAGAGATAGAAACATCGGTGAGAGAGAAACAGCATCAATTGGCTGCCTCCTGCACACCCCCTACTGGGGATCGAGCCCGAAACCTAGATATGTGCCCTGACCAGGAATCGAACCAGTGACTTCGTGGTTCATGGGTCGATGCTCAACCACTGACCCACACAGGTCAGGCTAGACTTAGTTTTTTATGTACAGTTTTAGAGTTACAGAATAACTGAGCAGGTCCGACTAGAGTTCCATATACCCACCCCCCAGACACAGTTCCCCGTTATTAACATCTTGCATTAGTGTGGTACAATTAGCGCCCCCCACATGGATACATTATTAAGACTATAGTCCAGCCGAAACTGGTTTGGCTCAGTGGATAGAGCATCGGCCTGCAGACTGAAGGGTCCCAGGTTCGATTCCGGTCAAGGGCATGTACCTGGGTTGCGGGCACATCCCCAGTAGGAGATGTGCGGGAGGCAGCTGATCGATGTTTCTCTCTCATCGATGTTTCTAACTCTCTCCCCCCCCCCCCACCAGACAGTTTCCCCGTTATTAACATCTTGCATTAGTGTGGTACAATTAGCGCCCCCCACATGGATACATTATTATGACTACAGTCCATAGTGTACATTAAGGTTTAGTCCTTGCGCTGGACTGTCCGATGGGTTTTGGCAAATGCCCAGGGGCTTTCTAATCCCGAGGGTGTCTGGGATAAGGCCATTGTTCTTAGCCCTTAGGCAACCTCTCTGCTTAGTCAGAGGAACGTGATTTGCCTCAGTTTCCTTTTCCAGTGTTTTTGCACCAAGGCTCCAGGCCCCGGGCTCTGACTGGAAACGGGGGAGTGGAAACTGATGAAGGACAGGAAGTCAGATTCTGGTTTGGATCTCCCCAGGGTGAAGCGGCCCCTAAGTTCAATGGCCAGGGCTCCAGTTTCTAACACATTGTAAGCAGCCTACCTCCCAGCTGGGTGTGCCAGGCCCTGGGTGCCAGGGAGGCCTGGCCCGGCGCATTGGAGCCCATGGCGCCTCTCCCTGCAGTTCCGGAGAGGACCGCACTGCCACGCTGCCTATCGGAGGCCTTAGCTATGTCCAGGGTTACACCAAATTCCGTCTGATCAACAAGACCGTGGGGCGTTGCCTGGACGTCACAGCAGAGAAGTTCCCGGACCGAGAAGCGCTGATCGTCGTCCATGAAAACATCAGATTGACCTTTGCTCAGCTCAAGGAAGAGGTGGGTCCTGACCTTGAACCCTGAAAGTAGGCAGGTGCTACCCCCGGGCTTCCCTGGCTGGGTGGAGCCACAAGAGCGGCACCTGACGGGGGTGGGGTGGGGGGGTGTTGGGGCTGCCTGAGAACCCCAAGGGACGTCAGGAGATGGGGACAGGACTGAGGCAGAGGTGGCCTGGATGCCTCTTGCATCAGTCGCGCGGGGGCAGTTGCTAATTCTGTGTATTCCGTGCCCCACTCCAGATCCACTGAGGCCTGTCCCTTGTTCCTAGGGGACTCTGCTGTGAGCCGCTGGGCCGAGGGCTGAGGTGGGAGTCGTGGCCCCATCCTGCTTGCCCACACCTTACCCCTTGTGCCCTGTCTGTTGACACCAGGTGGACAAAGCTGCCGCTGGGCTCCTGAGTATCGGCCTTCGCAAGGGTGACCGGCTGGGCATGTGGGGACCCAACTCCTATGCATGGGTGCTCTTGCAGCTGGCCACCGCCCAGGCGGGCATCATTCTGGTGAGGAGGGGCGGACCTGACCCAGCTGGGTGTGCAGGGGAACATCATATTCGTGGGAAGCCTGCTGGCCCCTTGGCCTCAGAACCAAACCAGCGCCTGTCTGGCTCTTTGGGTAGCTTTCTCCTGAAGCCACCAAGGAGAGCCAGGGGGGTAGGGTGCCACCTCTGTCTACGCCGTGTTTCTGTGCCCGCTGAGGCTGGAGGGGCAAGGAGAGGGATAGGGTCTTCCCAGGACACTGACATCCCCTGCTGTCTCCACCAGGTATCTGTGAACCCTGCCTACCAGGCTATGGAACTGGAGTACGCCCTCAAGAAGGTAGGCTCTGTTCCTAGGGGTGGGGCTGGGTGGGCGCCTGGAACAGGGGGCTTCCGGTTGACGGGGTGGGGAAGGCATGTCTGTCCTTCCTTAGGCTGAGAGTGGGTGGGAGGAGGAGGTCGTTGGGCCGATACGAAGCTGGTGTGTGTGTGGGGGGGGGTGGTACATGCATGTGTCCTGGCAGTAGTGTGTGAGTGAGTTGGTGTGTGTCGTGTTAGCGGTGGTGCGTGTGTGTAAGGGTAGTGGTGCGTGTGTATGAGAGAGAGCAGCGTGGGGCTTCCTGCTGACTGGGGAGGGGGGGCTCCCTCCCACAGGTGGGCTGCAAAGCCCTGGCGTTCCCCAAGCAATTCAAGACCCAGCAGTACTACAACATCCTGAAGCACATCTGTCCGGAACTGGAGAAGGGCCCCCCGGGGTTCTTGAGGAGTCAGAGGTGGGATGTCCCGGGTTAGGATGAGTGTGTCGTGTGGCATCCCAGCCCCCTCCTTCCCTCCCCACCCCCAGGGAGGAGGCTGGTGTCTCTGTGGGCCCATCTTCAGCCCCTGACTCTCTCCATCCTCCCTACCCCCAGGCTCCCAGACCTGACCACTGTCATCTCGGTGGACACCCCTATGCCAGGGACCCTGCTCCTAGACGATGTGGTAGCAGCGGGAAGCAAAGAGCAGAATATGGCCGAGCTCCGGCACGCCAAGCTGTTCCTGTCCTGCCACGACCCCGTCAACATCCAGTTCACCTCGGTAAGGCAGAGGTCGTCAGCACAGAGCCCAGGCTGGCATGCTCACCCCTGCCTCCCCTGTGACCCTTCCCCGAGAAGGAGGGCACACGGAGGACGCCAGGAGTGCGGCCACTCTTCTCCTGGGGCTCGCCCCAGCTGTCCTCTCTGCCCTGGAAAACATCAGCGACTGGCGCCCTTGTCACATGTCCCCTTCCCCTGGCCCGCTTGTCCCCGGCCCAGGGGCAGGTGCACAGGGAGAGCCGGCCCCCTCATTTAGCAGATGGGGAAACTGAGGCCCAGAAGCCGAGTCTGCTGCTGGGCCACAGAGTTCTCTAAGCCACTTGGGTGGCGTGGCGGACGGAAATCTTATCTTCCGTGTTTCTGGATCCTAACACCTGGCACCACGCAGGCGTGTGGTAAACCTTTGTGAACACGTATGGAGTGAATGAATGGATCTGGGGCCGCAGTCCCAGTCTCCTGACCCCCAGTCCAGAGCTTGTCCATGCAGCGGCCCAGGGCATGAAGGAGATGGGGAGAAAGAGGCCAAGTGTCACCTGTTTGTCTTATCAGGGAACGACAGGAAGCCCCAAGGGGGCCACCCTTTCCCACTACAACATTGTCAACAATGCCAACATCATAGGGGAGCGCATGAAACTGCACCTGAAGGTGAGGGGGTGCTGGCTAAGGCTTGCGGGCACCCTGCATGGGTGGGGGTCTTGCTGGGCTCCCCCTGCTGGCTAGAGGAACTAGCTTCTGGGGCTTTGGGCTCCAGGATAGACCTAGCCTCCTGCCTCCATCTCCAGACACCAGAGGAGTCGAGGGTGATCCTGCCCACCCCCCTGTACCACTGCCTGGGTTCTGTGGGGGGCACAATGGTGAGCATGATGCACGGTGTCACCCTCATCCTGTCCTCTCCGATTTTTGATGGCAAGAAGGCGCTGGAGGCCGTCAGCAAAGAGAGGTGGGCATCAGTGGGCAGCTACCTGCTGGCTCATGAGACCCTCCTATTCCTCACTCCTGGGCCCCGATCCCTCTCCAGGATGTCTCCTCCCTCCCGCCAGGAGAAAGGGAGACAGGGTCGTGGGGCACCCCCGGAGAGCATCAGTTCCTGGCTCCAAAGAACTCCTGCCTGTTCCCCTCAGTGGCAGCCTTGGCCCTTGCTATAGCTTCAAGGTGGGTGGGTGAAAAGGGGGGGTTTCCTTCTACATCCAAGCCTGATTTTGAGATGCCACCCCCCCCCTTATACAGAGGCTCCTTCCTGTATGGCACCCCCACAATGTTCGTGGACATTCTGAACCAGCCAGACTTCTCCAGTTACGACATCTCAACCATGCGTGGAGGTGGGATGGGGCCAAGGGTGGTCAGGCCAGGATTGGCCTGGATGAGCTAGATGTGCACCCAGTCCCGTACTCAGGGGCGAAAAGGTCACTGTAGAAATGTGGGTGGAAGGGAGGCAAGGTCCCAGCCACCTGGACACCAGCCCAAGGCCAGATGCCAAGTGTAGGAACAGGTCCGGGGCAGGGAAGAGAAGGGAAAGTTCTTCCCTAGAAAGAGCTGCAGGTGCAGGGGGTCCACCGGGCCTGGAGAAGCAGCGAGCCGTGTCAGCCCCCTCTCTGATTCAGGTGTGATCGCTGGGTCCCCTGCACCCCCCGAGGTGATCCGAGCCATCATCAACAAGCTGAACGCGAAGGAGCTGGTGGTGAGTGGCGGCTGGGCCTGGGGCTGTGGGAGGGAGGCAGGGCAGCCTGGGGTGAGAACAGATGTCGGGGAGTGGGGCTGAGCCAGGCCAGGTCTCCAGCGTAGACCCTCTCAGCCCACCCCTCTTCCAGAAAACCGATGTGAGAAAATGCAGTCTGACCCCATCATCAGCTGGCGAGTCACGGAGACAGGGAACGGCGGGGAGTAACTATCATACATACATACATTTATACTTATAGGAACCTGGGGAAGAGGTGCAGCAGGGGGGGCATTTGGCAAAGCACCGGTATCCTGCTAGAGCGTCCTGGCAGGCAGGGGCTGGCAGAGTTGGCATATGGGCTTAAGACCCTTTCTGGACACAAGGGGCGGGGCAAGGATCTGATGTTTGTTTCCAAATGGAAGGGTGGCCATCCTGATGACCGCCCAGTTCTGGTTCTGAAGGTCTTGAGGGTCTCGGCAACAGCTTCTGTGAGAGGAGCCGTGGCGGGGGGGCCAGGTGTGATGGAGCCCTCGCTGGCAGGTAGAGAGGGTGGGGCTGGGTTCACGCTGGAGTGCTGAGCCCCCCCAGCCAGGACACGTCTAGGTGTGGACAGCTCTGTGCATCAGCAGAGGCTGGGGAAGGAGGCGGGGTGGTTAGTAGTTTCTCCAGCA